>NC_089827.1:9436852-9629352 GCF_035046505.1 Tiliqua scincoides | reverse complement strand
GGATATCTATCTATTTGACTCTTTTGAGAAAGGGGAAAAGATCTCAGAGTGGTCAGGGCTGCTCCAATATTTATTGTGGCATGCAAATGCACATTAAAGTCTATTCCTCAGCCTGGAGCCAACTGCACAGTCTCTAAAGAAAGGGTTTGCCTGTATCTGCAATTGTCTTCACTTGGGATGGTCTGGTTCTAGGAGGAGCACCTTCTGAATGGATCTAGGGCAGGTAGCTAATGGGGCCTTCAGGCGTGGTCAGAGGAGTGGTCATAACATCTCCCATTGGGGCTTATTCCTAACTATGTTCCTAACAAGGGATCCAGTTTTCTGTTCCTCCCCTCTTTCTCAGCCTAGGGGGTTCTCTTCCCTCCTTCCTCTCCGTCACTTTCACCCATGCCTTCTCCAACCTTTCTATTGTCCTCCTCCCCTCACTTCTGCCATTTTTCATTTACCAGACCTACCTGCTCTCCTTTTCATCCATTCCTTTCTCTTTTCCCCCACCCTTCTCCTTCTCCACGCTCTCTTAATTGCCATCAGTTGGAGGACTGATGGCACCTCAGCCATGATGTGGACCAATGACCTCATTGTCCTGCCACTGGAAAGAAAATCCCACCTCACCTCAAGTGCTGTGTGCGACCTAGATGGCAGGCACCAGAGGTGTAACACACTGCCCTGGGCAGTGACATCAAGACAACATGTGACACAGTGATGTATGATGTCACTTCTGGGTTCGTGCTGCTATTTCCTTCTCCTGTGGAGCTACCCCTTCAAGGAGAACCTCCACAGAAGAAGGAACGGGGGCAGGAGTCTGCCCAGTACATAACTAGGGCAAAGCCTGAGGGCTAGTCATGTGATCCCCTCTTGGCTCAGCACCTACAGTAAGTGTTCCGCAGGCTCTGCCCTAGTTACGGCTCTGGCAGACACACAGACACCAAGCCCCACACACATACAACAAGCAAAACCCCATAAGTAGATATGCAAATCACGTCACGTCTGTTTTGACTCTTAGAAGAGGAATCATTCACATGGAAAGTACTTTTTCGTATGTCTAACTATAGTCTCTGACTCTGTCTTCCACTCAGCTCGAAAGAGAAAAGCCATTCTTCCCATCTGACTTCATGTTTACGATCTCATCAGGGCAGGTGACCTGAACAATGGAATCATTTGGCAAGGAAACCTAGCAGAAAAGTTTCATTGGCACGCCTTCAGCACACGCGTGACCCTGCTTGCTTCACTGATACCTCTGCTAAATGCAGGTGATGACACATCATTCCCAAGGACAGGACCATAGTCACTGAATGACTTTTCAGCAGTCATTGGTGCCTCCCTCTAGCTATGCTACTACTCCAGTAAAAGCATCCCTGAGATATACAACTTCACGCGACTGTTCAAAACAGTTTTTGCTGTGTACCCCTTTTTATGCCCAAGAATTCAAGCTTTAATGAAGGCAGCAAGATTTGATCTCCATAAGTTGCCCGATAAGAAAAAGGGTCTTTTTACAGTAGTGTCCCGATGAAAGTAAAATTTGGTCTGAGCATTTGACAACTTGAACACTCTGCATTAGTCATGCTTCCATGAGCCATTTCATCAATTAGCCTTGACTGATTGATTGATTGATTTGTAATCTGCCTTTCTCCCTGGAGGGCACCCAAGGCGGCTAACAACATTTAAAAGTCATAAGAACATAAGAAAAGCCCGGCTGGATCAGGCCAAAGGCCCATCTAGTCCAGCTTCCTGTATCCCGCAGTGGCCCACCAAATGCCCCAGGGATCACACAAGACAACAGACACAACCTGCGGCCTGGTGCCCTCCCCTGCATCTGGCAATCAGAGGCAGCCTGCCTCTAAAACCAAGAGCTTACACATACCTACTATGACTTGTAACCCGCAATGAATTTCTCCTCCAGAAATTTGTTCAATCCCCTCTTAAAGGCATCCAGGCAAGATGCCATCACTACTTCTCGTGGCAAAGAGTTCCACAAACTAATTATAGTTCCACAAACTAATAAGTTCCACAAACTAATTTACGACAAAAGTCATAAAATACATAAACAGAAACTGCATAAATAAAATCTGTCCCCTCGACTTTGGTTCCACTAAGGTAGGCTTCAGGTGGTTGGGCAAAGTGGTGTGGTGTGCCTAAGCATTTAAACAGGAAGGGGACCATCTTTGTCTGAACAATTCCTATTTAAAAATGACAATGCAAGGCTCAGAAATCAAACCTGCACATGAATGAAGTATAGGGGCTTCTTTCTTCTACCCATTGGTTCAGCTCAAGTCTTCTTTTAAATCAGGGATATCAAACTCACTTCGTGCAGAGGACCCAAGTTAGTATTCATGGTGCCTGCTGAGGGCCGGAAGTGACATCATTAAGCAGAAAGTGACATCATTAAGCAGATGATGGCCAGAAATAAGTACTTTGTTCTCACACAGAAACTCATTAGCTGCAAACGATTGAAGAGAAAATGTGCAAATCTTGTCCACATTTTCAAGATATGGGAGAGCCCGATTATCAAGCTGGGAGAGCCCAGTTATAACTGGGGCCAGATAAATTGCTTCCGTGGGCCACATTTGGTCAGCGGGCCTTATGTTTGACACCCCTTTTGTAAATGGTTGCATGAAGATAATAATAATATAATAATAATAAACTTTATTTCTATCCCGCCCTTCTCCCTAACGGGACCCAGGGCGGCTTACAACATATTAAAAACAGATTAAAACATAATTTAACAAACAGATAAAAACATATTAAAAACACTAACAGAAACCATAAAAACAGTAGTCAGATAAAAGTCAGAATAAAAAAGAGCATAAAACAGCAGTTCATAGAGGAATCAGGCCTGTTAAAAAACAACTAAAAGATGTATAAAAGATGTTAAAAAGGCCATGAAGTCAGAAGGCTTGTTTAAACAGCAGGGTCTTCAGGCCTCGTCGAAAAGTCTCAAGAGAGGGAGCCATTCTCAAGTCAAGGGGAAGGGAATTCCATAACGTTGGTGCCACTACTGAGAAGGCCCTGTTTCTTGCCGCCGCCCCACGTACCTCCTTAGGCGGCGGCACTTGTAAAAAGGCCTTCTCTGATGACCTGAGAGGACGAGCCGGATTGTACGGGAGTAGGCGATCTCTAAGATACCCTGGCCCAGAGCAGTATAGGGCTTTAAAGGTCAAAACCAGCACCTTGAAACGATTTCTTTTTTCAGGTATGTGTGCGGATGGTAGAAACTATATCCTCATGGTTAGTTGATAGGAGGCAAGCGATTCTGGCAATCCTTTGGCAATCCTTTCTCCAACCACGATAACCACTGGAATTGCAGCCAGCTGCAACCTTGGTTGCCCAGGCCATACATTATATTTGTCTATGTCAATCATAGTACGCCTAATTATAGTTCTGATTTGAAGAAGGTCTAATTTAAACCACTTTTCAAATATAGGTGTGCCTCCTTATCCACAGGGTTCCATTCTGGAACAGAAAATACAAGTGAATGCCCTCCAGGGCTTCCCTAGGTCTCCCAATGCCTTATAAAGTATTAAAAATGTCATTTCCACCTCCAGAGGGCACGGGGGACGCATGGGGTGCCACTTGCGTGGGCCCCACAGACCCAATCCACGGATAATCAAATCCATAGATATGGGATCTGTTGATACGCATCCCCCCCCCCTGTACTGAATGTCCCCTTACCTCAAGGAGCCTGACAGCCTTCCAACTTCCCCCATAGGCTGCAGCACAGCCTGATCTGAAACAGCTCGGGGAAGCGGGCAGTCTGGATAAGGTTGGGCTGTTAGATAGTTACCGTATTTTTCGCTCCATAAGACGCACTTCCCCCCCCCCCAAAAAAAAAGTGGGGGGGAAAGTGTGTACGTCTTATGGAGCGAATACTGGGGGCAAGGTCCTCATTTGCACAGGCGCCACAGGGGGAGGGCAGGCGGAGAACAAAGGGGGCAAGGACCGCACCGGGGGCAAGGTCCTCATTTGCGCAGGCCCCACAGGGGGTGGGCAGGCTTACTTTAAAAGTAAGTTTTCCTCTTCTAAAAACTAGGTGCGTCTTATGGTCAGGTGCGTCTTATGGAGCGAAAAATACGGTAATCAGCAACTAATTATATGAACATCCTACTCATAATCAGAGGCCTCCAATGGCTTTTTCTTCCAAGCACCTTTGCAATAAATGAAATATCCCAAAACTGGAACAGTAACCCATAAAGGTTACTATCAATGTTTGTGCTTTTGCATCCAGATCAAAAAGGATATACGTAGGGATCAGGAAGTAAAACACAATTAAACCAACTGAAATCGTTCGCCTTGAGCACGCATTCTGGGATGAACTGTGACCTTTTAGAATAACTTTTCCAGTTTAGCTCTAGATACCCTCTATTGAAAGAAGCAGTGACATTTACAGATTAAAAGAAAGTTCCTGAACTCCTTTTTCTTCTGCCCCTATTACATCTCATTAGAATTTGTGTAAAATGCGCTGAAAGTGTCTGAGAACGTGGAGTATTCTCTAAGTTCCTCATAATTGTTCCAGCAAAAAATACACCCACATTGACATGGTCGCTACATTTTTTTTTAAAGAGAATGATTGTGATAGGACATTTTGTGGGTGCTTAACAGATGGGTGAGATGCACCAAAAGTAGCTGACATTTGCAAAACAGTCTCTGGAACAAGAACTCCTCTGGTCTCCCTGATACTAGGAAGAATGTCAAGAAGTGGTTTCAGTTCAGGTTCTCGTTTGATCTTCATACCTTGACAAATTCCACTGTGTCTGAAGGAAGGCTCTAAGTAAAGTGTGTGTGTGTGTGTGTGTGTGTTAAAAACACATAAAACACAGCATTTTGTGTGTAAAATATCTGAATAGAAACACAAAACACTGCATTTTGCTGTTTAAGATATTTTACAGAAGTTAAAATAGATTACTTTTCCAGTTAGCAGTGATACTGTGGCTACATCTGCGGACACTGTATCACCTATATCACCTATCTAGTACACTTTTAAAGTGTTTCAAATTAATAAAAATGAGAACTCGGAATGAGAACTTGGAATGAAAACACATAACACCTCTTTCTGCCTTTTTCATTTTTTTTTAAATCACAAAATCTATAAAAAGAAATAAAACCATTTTCAAACACCCCTAGCTATAAGGCTCAAAATAAACTGCTATGACAGCTGAGCTGGTGTTTTAGTTCCGTCTTAACAGAGAAAAAAAGATCAGGAATTAGCCTTTTTGTATTTACAGCAGTGGTTCCCAATTTTGTTAGCACCAGGATCCACTTTTTTAAAATGACAATCTGTCGAGACCCACCTAGGTTTACCAGACTTTAAGAAAATGGAGATCTAGAAACAAAACAAAACATTTTATTTTATAAGTAATAATAACCACAAAAAAGACCCTCAAACATTTATATTCCTGTATTTACACATCCTTGCAAACTGCAGGAGTTGAGCTCTTTGCAGGGTAATTAGCAGCTACAGTATCTGATTTTTGAATAGACTCAGGGCTTGAGGCAATTTAGTTATCTGATCTTTCCATCACTCTTTGGTGCCTCACCAAAAATCAGGTCACAACCCACCAGTGGGTCCCTACCCGGAGTTTTGTGATCATTGATTACAGCACCTGGCATTAGCTCAGCAGCATATACCACAACCTGGGGAACGTCTACCCTCCTGGCTTCATGTTGCATTCTTGAAGATAACGAGGCTTTGGTCTGGTGAAGCTACAGCCCCTTCCTTCCACCATTCCTTTCCTAAGTATCTGTGAAAATGAGTGGTACTTGTTTGAGCAGCTGTGAAAATCCCTTGTTCCGCTTTGGAATGTCACAAAGGAAAATGTTATTTGATGGTCTGCTTTCTGTTGCTGGATGAACACAAAGTAGTTGTGACCATGCAAGACCATCTTGTTTTATTGCCCAACATCCTCCTGGATTCAGAACCCAGACAAGAATACGTTCCTCGTATCAGGCTACGCTAAATATGGTCATGGTCAGTATGTCAATAATCCCTGTGTTTAACAGACATACAGTCACTGGTGTCGGGACATTCTTTCTGTTCAACTGTCTTGCTGACGTCGGATGCTTAAAACAGAGCATGCTTTCATCCTCCCGTGTATTGTCGCAACCCCCTAGGAATACTTTTTAAAGGGTGCCACGGCTACACAGGGTAACAGTTGCTGACCAAACTAGATACGGACTCCTTGATTCAAACCAGATACGGACTCCTGACTGTGAATGCTGCATTTTAATTCCAGCTTCCTATCAGCCTGAATTAAAAACAACAGGGGACCATGTCGAACTTTGGTTACCGCCGAGAGCTGAGTAAATATGAAGACCTAGATGAAGATGAGCTCCTTGCTTCTCTGACTGATGAGGAGCTGAAGGAGCTGGAGAGAGAGTTAGAGGACATTGAACCTGACCGGAACCTTCCAGTGGGTCACAGGCAAAAAAGTCTGACAGAGAAGACCCCAACGGGAACTTTCAGCCGGGAGGCATTGATGGCCTACTGGGAAAGGGAAACCAGAAAACTTCTAGAAAAAGAGAGAATGGGGGCATGTGAAAAGGTAGGAGAGCAAATGTATGAATGAGGTCCCGAAGAGATCTCCTCTCTTCCTTTATTTGTATTCAGGCAATTTTTTAAATCTCAATATGCCATTGCATGGGAAAAGCAAAATTAAGTATCGATAGAATGAGAATCACTATAGAGCAATGGGGAAAATTATCTCCCATTCAGGGAGTCCTGATCTTCACATTCACAATCAATGGCGTAGCTAGAGGGGGTAAAAAACACTAAATTTTGTAGGGAGCCTCACTACAGCATGCAAATTGCCCCTTTCTTTCAGAGCCATTCCAGGCGGGGGGAGAGCAAAGCGGCGGTGAATATAATACTTAGTGCTTTGCACCCCCTCTAGCTATGCCACTTTTCACATTGGGGTATGCTGCTGAGTCTGTACCTTTTCAGATCATAGGTTTCCTAATGTCTCCCAATGTTCAATGTCCCACCAATGTTCAAAGAAAAAGCCCCAAATGCTGTTTGTAGAAAATGAGTACATTTCTCATAAAGGGCTCGATTAGAAGCTTTCTCCTTGAGACACTAGTTTGCTTCATGCAGGGAATTTGGCCTGAGAGAGCCTTGAAGAGGGGTTTTCACTGCAGAGATTGTGTGACCAACCCAGATGGGATCCACTGTGAGATTTATTGAAAATATAGCTTAGAACCCAGGCTCCTGTATGGTATTTCGTATACAAAACGCAATACTATAATTTGCCACTCTCTAGAAAACTGTGCAAATAGCAAGTAGGCATTTTTTTAAAAAAATCTTTGTTTTCTTTAACAGAAACTTCATCAAAGCCAAGTTTATAAACGATGTTTCATAATTATCTTACTATGGACAATGTGCTGGGAGGATTTGCAGTTAGGGAAAAATATTAGGCACAAGCCAGCCACGTGAAAGTCTTTCATGTTGCAATGATTTCAATAGGAAAGATATTCGCAGATGCTTCTTCCATTGAAGTCAGCCAAGCAAATGCTTAATGTTGGCATGGCTGCGTCCACAGACATTTCTGAAGGGTATGTGAGAGCCCTTCTGGATGTAAAAAACCATTCATTTGCATGGCAGCCACTGGACAAGAGCCAGAGACTCGCTGGGTGATTTGTGGCACACACTGAAGTTTCTGGGGCTCCCAGCAACTGTTACCCTGCACATGCCTGATCTTGGAAGCTAAGCAGGGTCAGGCCTGGTTAGTACTTGGATGGGAGACCTCCTGGGAATACCGGGTGCTGTAGGCTTATACCATAATCTTTCGAGACTGAAGGTTGCCAACCTTCTGAAAGCAACAAAACACCAAACAATCTACTGATGGGGGCCTGAGGCCTTCTCTGTGCACACTAAGGCCAGGGGGTTCTTGTATGGCCAAGGGGTTCTTTGGTCTTCATCTTGGTAGTCTTCACTGCAGACCAATCCTAACCTGCAGCTGACTAGCCATGGCTAGTCAGCTGCCAACTAGCTTGCACTGTATCTACTGATGTGGGCAGCTGACCAGCCTGCACTGTATTCAGTGCAGGTTAAGAGATGGCTGGAGGGCAACTGGGCATAAGGGAAAATTTTTCCCCTTACCCATGTTGAGCCCCACCCACCCCTATGGGGCTACCCAGATCTGCGCCAGTGAATTTGCTGGTGTAAATCAGAGCAGCTTGTGTAAGTCTGCTCAGGCCAGGGATGGGGATTAGGATTCTGTGTGGGCTGCTGTAGCCGGTCCGGCCCCCTCCCGAACCTGATCTGCCTCCTGGACTGCTCTCCCCTGCCCCAAAAGTCCCCACCCCGCCTCCATTACGCACTCCCACGCCCTGTGCTGATCTGACCGGGACAGCACAAACTTACCCCTTTGGGCCAGCACAGGGATAGGATCTGACAGGTACAAGCCTGCACACATGCCAACATGGCTTGCTCCCGAGTTGCCACAAACATGCTTATGGCACATTTGCAACACTTGGGAGCTGGGGCAGCAGGCCTGTGCAAGAGCAAAGTCAGTTTAGAATTGTGCTCTAAGACGTACTGCATAAATATGTATGTATCTCCATGTTTAAATTCATTTTTGTTCAGTGCTGAATATGTAACACTACCAGTCTCTAACCATAGGTAATCGACTGGGATCAGGCTAGAGCAGAGGTGTCCAAACTTTTTGGCAGGAGGGCCACATCAGCTCTCTGACACTATGTCGGGGGCCGGGGGAAAAATGAATTAATTTAAATTTAAAATTTGAATAAATTTACATATGTTTACATAAATGAATATATTAAAGATGAACTTATATGAATGAATGAAGGTGTTGCAATAGCTCAAGGCCTATACAAGGCCTTGCACAAAGCAAGGTTGGCCTTTTCTTTGCTGCCGCTACTGCATCACAGACATGAAAAAGCAAACAGCGGAGGGAGCCCTCATCCCACAGCTCACGCGGGAGGTTAAACAGTCGCCCCCACTCTGAGAGCAGTTGCGTCGGGCCAGTGCAGGCTCCAACAAATCTCCGGAGGGCCAGAGGCTCATTGGAGACTGGGGGTTCCCTGAGGGCCACATTGAGAGGCCTCAAGGGCCGCAAGTGGCCCCTGGGCCGAGGTTTGGGCACCCCTGGTCTAGAAGACTGGACCACAGGAAGTCTGTTCCTTCTTCTGTATGAATGCCTCCCCCCTTCTACCACATTAACCACAGTTAATTCGAACAAAGTTCTCTTTTAACTAGGGTTTGGAAATCTAGTTAGCATTAACAATGGTTAAGGTGAGTGCAGAATTAACTCTTTGAGGATTTAAACTCCCAGATGGTTTACTGGGACAGAACAAGGGCAATTTGTGTTGCAGGGGAAAGCACGCAACCCTGAAAGCACTTCCAATCTTTTAATTATGGTTAGAGAGTGGAAATGTAATATTTTCATCAGAGATCTGTTCCCATATGTTAAGGGCATTCTTAAGAGCAGGCAAAGGACAACATTTAAAAGCTATGAATAAATAATGGCAACTCACTGATTAAAAATTGAAACTGCCTTTTAAAGATCACCCTACTCACAAAGAGCCATAGGATAAGCTCTTGAATCACTTGCAGGAAAGACTTGCACTTTAGACCATTATTCCTGTTTTACACAATTGAAGGTAAGGAGTAGAAGACTTCCTGGTTCATCCAGGGCTGACCAGAAGTACATTTATTTATCGATCACTAACAAGGATATAAGCTTTCTGAAAACTTAGCCAAGGCAGCTCCCCAAGTGTTAAAAATCAACAACACAAGAACAAGTAACAATAATGAATCTGAAACATTAGTCAGTGTGGGGAAATTTCAAACCGCAGCAGTAATATATATCCTCGAAAAACAAACACTAAATGAAAGCCCAGAGTAATAAAACTGTTGATTTAAGAATGAGGGCCTAAGAGCAAGCAACAAAAGTTCAGGAGATCGGTTCATTTATTTATATCAAACCTTTCCCCTACACCAGTGTTTCACAAACTGTGGGTCAGGACCCACTAGGTGGGTTTCGAGCCAATTTCAGGTGGGTCCCCATTCATTTCAATATTTTATTTTTCATATATTAGACTTGATGCTACCCTGGTATGTGACTGCATTTGGGAAAATGTTACAGACCTGTACTTTTAACAAGCTACTATGTATATTCTTTTCACAATGATAGTCAATGGAACTTACTCCTGGTAAGTGTAAGTAGGAATGCAGCCTAGGATAGTTAAAAAAATTTCCTGCTTGATGATGTCACTTCTGGTCATGACATCACTTCCGGTGGGTCCTGACAGATTCTCATTCTAAAAAGTGGGTCCCGGTGCTAAATGTGTGAGAACCACTGTCCTACACATTACAAAATTTAAAATCAGGTGGTAAACGGTCACAAAGCATCTAAAATATGCAGAGTGCAATAAATCATTTTTTGAATTTGCTTTCATTTACTTAAAACAAACGTGACTCCCTGCCATGTTCTGCCCATTAGAGAATAGTGGCTCTAATGGGAAAAAAGTCACTGGGGCCAGGGCCGGATTAAGCTTGTGTAGCATATATTATGAATGGGACCTAATTTTTAAAAGATACACATAAATATTGAAACATAAATTGTTTACTTGCATAGTAATGGGCAAGGTTAGCGGACTTCTCAAGGTAAGGGGAATTTGTCTTCTTGCCCATGGGTAAGCCCCAGCCGCCCAATGGGTCTGTTCAGACCTGTGCCAGCTAAATCACTTGCACAAGACCAAGCAGACCCATATAGGGAAATTAGGCCCAAGAAGGGGGATTGGATACAGCAGAAGGAAGCTGAACTGTCCACCCTTCCCGACCCCATTACACCCCCTTCCCACCCCATTCCGTCCTCCCCACCCCTCAACCAGCCTGTGAGGAGCTTACAGATCATAAGTTGCTGATTTAACCAGAGATAGGTTGCAAGCATTTAGTGTGAGACCCTTGAAAATGTGGGGCACATAGCATATGCTATTTTTGCAACTAAGTTACAGCCCAATCCTAAAAGTGGCGGCGCCACCGGGTGCAGTGGGCCGGGTGCAGTGCACAGTTGAGAGGTCCCGTGTTGGGCTGGAAGGCCTGACACAGGGTTCTGGATCCGGTGGAGCAGAGCTCCACCAGTTCTGTCCCCCTCCCACCCCACTCTCTCCTCCCGCTTCACCCCCCGCCTTCCCCCAGCCCTGCCCCCACTCTGTGACATCGCCTCCCCACCCCAATGTACCTCTTTGCCGCCAGGAGCTCACCCTTTGCTCTGGTGGCATGTGGCTGGCTTGCGGCTGATGCTGGGCCAGTGCCAGCACTGGTGTCATGGACATGCTTTATGGCACATTTGTGACATCCGTCGCCGGCATAGGGCTGGCGCGACGAGCTCAGGATTGGGACCTTAATACTGGGGGCTCAAATGGGGGCCCAATCCTATCCAACTTTCCAGTGCCAATCTAGCCAAAATGCAACCCTGATATAAGCGGAAACCAAATGTTCCCTTACCTTGAGGAGACCTCTGTGACTGTCCCCCCACTATCACCATAGGATGTAGCGCATGCCCCACTGGATCAGTTGCATTGGTGCCAGAAAGTCGGATAGGATTTAGTAATTCATCAATGGAAGACTAGACTGAACAAAAATTATTTTCCAAAAAATTCCATGTGCGGGAGTCCCAATTGCTATCCAGTTACAGAGGTTCTTAAGGTGAAATGGTCATTTGCCTTTAAATCTTTGCTTCTTTGGTAATATAATCACTTGTTTTTGCAGAGAGAGAGAGAGAGAGAGAGAGAGAGAGTACCTAGCAGTATACAGATTATAGGGCTATATTTACCACAGAACTGATAGGGCCATGCTCTCTACCCATGTAAAGCAGCACCATTCATTTGACTTCCAAGGAATTATCTTGCTTCTTGACTGGCGCTTATCAGAAGCCCGCAGAAGGAATTTATCCAGCGCTACAGCCAGGGTGTCGGTATGCAGTCCATCCAAGTATTAATATAGTGCTTGTCATGCAGGCTGTCCAAGGGTAACAGAAAAGTAATCATAAAAACAATGCTGAAGTCTACAAGAGGACATTGGAACAATAGGGATGTTATGAGGACTTGGAGCTGTGTAATGCAATAGGGCACCCAAATAGCAACCAGAGTTAAGCCTGGTTCTGGGAAAAAAACAAACAAGCACAGTTAATTCTAAATTTAATGTCCACTACACTGCTTGGCACTTCTCTGAAATTGTTCTCAGTTTCAGAATTATTATTGTAATGTTAGCTGCAAGCATCTAGGGCACAATGCACTCCCGGCGTCCACACAGAGAGGCTTACAGCCAATGTGGTTCCACCAGTGTGCCTCACACAATGAGACATGAAGGGCAGTGGAAGATTTGCATCAGGGGTCGGACACTGGCCATGGCAGAAGGTGGCCTCTCTGCCGGTCGGCACGCATGGCTGCCCGCCATTTCACTGGGAGCCTGGTTGAGCTCACTGGTGGAACATCAATTCCACCAGAGCCCTCCTCTTTCCGCTAGTGGAATGTGCATTTTTCCACCAGAAGGGGGGATAGGATTGGGCTGTTACTGGTTGGCAACCTTCAGTCTGGAAAGACTATGGTATAAGCCTACAGCACCCGGTATTCCTAGGCGGTCTCCCATCCAAGTACTAACCAGGCCTGACCCTGCTTAGCTTCCAAGATCATGGTATAAGCCTACAGCACCCGGTATTCCCAGGCGGTCTCCCATCCAAGTACTAACCAGGCCTGACCCTGCTTAGCTTCCAAGATCATGGTATAAGCCTACAGCACCCGGTATTCCCAGGCGGTCTCCCATCCAAGTACTAACCAGGCCTGACCCTGCTTGGCTTCCAAGATCATGGTATAAGCCTACAGCACCCGGTATTCCCAGGCGGTCTCCCATCCAAGTAGTAACCAGGCCTGACCCTGCTTAGCTTCCAAGATCATGGTATAAGCCTACAGCACCCGGTATTCCTAGGCGGTCTCCCATCCAAGTACTAACCAGGCCTGACCCTGCTTAGCTTCCAAGATCATGGTATAAGCCTACAGCACCCCGTATTCCTAGGCGGTCTCCCATCCAAGTACTAACCAGGCCTGACCCTGCTTAGCTTCCGAGATCAGACGAGATCAAGCATGTGCAGGGTAACAGCCTCAAAGACAAGGTGTAAACAAAAAAAATTGTAGACCAAATTTGTGTTTATGGGTATATTGATATATTTTTGATGTCTGGTAGTGTGTGAACCACCAGGAATGGCTTTTTCTTTCTTTTTAAATCATGAAATTGCTTCTAGCAATGTTTCCCAAACTGTGGGTCAGGACCCACCAGTGGGTTGCGACCTGATTGTCGGTGGGTCGCGAAACTAGCAAGCTGATAGCTGACCAAGAAAATGTACAGAGCCGTATGGAAAGTGCGTTGCATGTGCATGTTTCATAATGAGTAGGCAAACATGCCTTGGCTCTTATCAAAGGCCAGGCAAAGTAGAACACAAGACCACCAAAATAGTCCTGATCCACGGTGCGTGGATCAGCATACCGCTCAAGGAGTTCTCTTTTTCCTTCCTGCATGGCAGTCTTCAGTCATGCTTGCACTGCAGTGTGTTAGCCAATACATCCTACAATAGGCCAATATGAGCCTCTTATATACCAGTGCACGTCCAGCCAACCCCTGAGGAGGCGCAAACATGCTATAAGGCACATTTGTGACCCTCTTGTGCTGGAGCAAGGGACTTGCGCCGGCCCAAGGCGCTCCTAGGATTGTGCCCTGAGGGTATTTTTCTGATTATTATGTCTTATAAATAAATAAAATTAAATATTATTTCTTTCTAGATACCATGTTATTTTAAAAAGTGGGTCCCAGTGCTCAAAAGTTTGGGAACCACTGGATAAGTCCTGAAAATGGGTCACTACATGACAAGGGGGAAAGGGAAGAGGCTTGTCTTGCTTGTCCTTAAAGATGTTGTGATGCCCATTGCATATATAACCACAGCATTTAAATTACAAATGGTCCCACAAGCTCAAGAAATAATTTCATTTTCCACGGGCAATTTACTGTGGTTTGGTATTTAGGAAAAAGTGGTATTTCTACAGTAAATGTTGTTCCTTGAGAAAAGATGTCTGGATTGCACACAACAAAATGAGCAACCATAATGCATTTTTTATTTAGCTTGGTAAAATAATCTGAAAAACCTCTCAGAGAGGTTCACTGGGTTGGGCAACCTCCTGATTTTAGAAATGGGCTATGTCAGATGCAAGGGAGGGCACCAGGATGCAGGTCTCTTGTTATCTGGTGTGCTCCCTGGGGCATTTGGTGGGCCGCTGTGAGATACAGGAAGCTGGACTAGATGGGCCTATGGCCTGATCCAGTGGGACTGTTCTTATGTTCTTAAACTACAATTCCCAGGAGGCCTTGCAGGTCTTCTTGTTATCTGGTGTGCTCCCTGGGGCATTTGGTGGGCCGCTGTGAGATACAGGAAGCTGGACTAGATGGGCCTATGGCCTGATCCAGTGGGGCTGTTCTTATGTTCTTAGTATTAGATATGCTATTACGATGATAATTATGGAGCTTGCATTCCTCTTTAGGAAGAGAAGCAAGATGATGAAGATAACACTTCAGAAGAAATTAATGAAGAAGATTTCATAGGAAGTAATAGCGAAGTTTCTGAGGAGGCCTATACTGAGGATGAGGAGGAAGAGGAGAAAAGAGAGGAAGGAGAAGAAGAAAAAGAAGAGGATGATGATGATGATGATGAAGAAAGTGATGCAGAAGACGAAGAAACTACAACATCTGAAACCAGATGTTCAGGCAGTATTGGGCAAGGAAAGCATAAAAAGAATGAAGGTGAAATCATTGCCAATGGCCATGATGAAAAAGATACAGAGGACTTGAGCTATAGAATGGGTGCCATGCACCCATGTGGGAACCCAACTGTAATTGAAGATGCTTTGGAGAGAGTTAGGAACAATGATCCAGACACTGCTGAGGTCAATTTGAACAACATTGAAAACATCACACCACAGATGCTGACGCATTTTGCTCAGGCCCTGAAAAACAACACGGTAGTCAAATCCTTTAGCCTGGCCAACACTCACGCTGACGACAATGTTGCCATGGTCATTGCGGGCATGTTAAAAGTGAATCAGCATATAACCAGCTTGAATCTGGATTCCAATTTTATCACCGGCAAAGGAATATTAGCCATTATGAGGGCTTTGCAGCACAACAAGATTTTAACAGAATTACGGTTCCACAACCAAAGGCATATCATGGGTGGTCAGGTCGAAATGGACATTGCTAAGCTTCTGAAGGACAATACTACTATTGTGAAACTAGGCTATCACTTTGAACTCGCTGGACCAAGAATGAGTATGACAAGCATCTTGACCAGAAACATGGATAAGCAAAGGCAGAGACGGATTCAAGAGCAGAGACAGCAGGAGTCCAATGGAGCAATAAATCCAAAGACCAAAGCTTTGCAAAGAGGAACACCTGGTTCTTCACCTTATTCATCTCCTCGAAGCTCACCTTGGTCCTCTCCAAAACTCCCTAAGAAAGTCACACCTGTTCAAAACCAGCAGTCTTCTCCCAGAAATTCCCCTTGGTCTTCTCCAAAACTTCCTCAAAAGGTTCCACCTGTTAAAATTCAACCTCCATCTCCTCCATCGACACCACCACCTCCACCTCCACCCCCTCCTCCTCCACCACTTCCACCTCCTCAAATTGTCATAGAGAAAAAGGCACCAAGCAGGAACATTGCCGAGGTCATCAAACAGCAGGAAAGTTCCAAAAAAGCTCTGCAAGACAAACAGAAGAAGAAAAAAGGCAAGAAAAACAAAAAACACGAGAATGAAATCTTGAAAGAAATTAAAAATTCCTTAAAAGCCGTCCCGGACAAGAAGTCAGAGGAAGGATCCCGACCCTCTACGCGACCTTCTACCCCACAGAGATCTCTTCATAGTGACCTCATGGATGCAATTAGGGGAAGTAGCATAAAGCAGCTAAGGCGTGTAAGTATCTTCACCCCAAAAACTGATTCTGATTTAGAAATCAGATGTTTTATAAGGATGTGATGAGGAATTTTAAAATTTTGAATAGCTAGATATAAGACTGCTATCATTTTTTAAATCTGTGCTGAAAGATGCAATGAGATTATCATCTTCAAGACAAATTTCTAATTGCATTTTTCTGAAGTACTGTTTGTGCCTTTGTTTGGTTTGTATTAACGTGTAATTGAAACTATCTAATGATTGGATAGCCGCCTTGGGTGCCCTTCGGGGAGAAAGGCGGAATACAAATCTAATAAATAAATAAATAAATTGGCAGCCCAATCCTATGCATGTCTACTCAGAAGTAAGTCTCATTAAAGTCCATGGGACTTGCTCCCAGGAAAGTGTGGATAGGATTGGGCTGTGAGTTAGAAACAGCATCATAATTACTTAACTGGAGAAAATTATGGATGCTCAGAGAGATGCTTGGGGCTGGTCAGATGGGTAAAGTAATATCTGTACTACTTAAAAGTAGTCATAGCCGTATTCAGACATTGTGGAGGTTCTCCAAAGTTAGGGCACTAGCCTATATCCTATTTACCTGGGAGTAAGCGCCATTGAATTCAATGGGGTTTACCTGGGACATGCTGTGATGCCTTGTGCCAGTGAGGCACACAATGTCACAATACCCCATGACCTGGAAGTGATGTCACTTATGGTTCACCTCCGGACGCAAGCCCTCTGGCCATGAGCGTCCTCCCCAGCTCTTGGAAAGCCTTCTAAGGTCTTTCTTTCTAAGGCCTTCCAAGGGCCGGAGAGATTGCGCTGGATGGGTGTTCGTGGTAGGGGCAGGTGAGGCAGACACTCACCTGTCTCCAATGAGTACGTCCCTGGGGCTTACTACTGAGTAGACATGCATTAGTAGTAGAGTAAGCGCGCTGTTAGACAATGTTATACATGTGTTTCCAAGCCAGATTTGTCTCCCAAAATGATAAACAAATTCCTCACTCAAAAAGCAAGTGTAAGCAATAGCTGCCTCCAACAAGAGCTACTTTGTACTCAAAATTTGTTTGGTGGAACAAGAAATTGGCCATGCATTTTCCAGTGTGTGCGTGTGCTTGTGCGTGTGCGTGTGCGTGTGAGAGCGAGAGCGAGAGAGAGAGCGCACTTATAATTTTGTTTTGTTAGGAATACAAATTCCATATAAAAGTAATACTGATAAATGTATTTCAATATTAAAAGTGACTTAACAAAATTTAGCACTTGCATCTAACTACAAATATTCAGATTTCCAAAAGAATGTTTTGACAAAATCCCACTAGGCATAACTCTCTGTATCAACTTGTTGCATTTCTGTCGGCTTCCCTATCACATTTCGTTTAGCATGTGATGCTGTTTGGGGGGGGGGGGGATAAAAGCTTGGCAAAGGAATGCAATCTATACAAGTTACCAAGGCAGATGAAAGGAAGTTCTTTCCTTCTCTTCCACATGACCTTCTCCAAGGTGTAGTTTTATTTACTATCAAACAAGGGAGAATTAGACCCACCCACCTGTCCCTAGAACCAGGAGGTTGAACAGAAACTTGAGTACATGGGGAGGAAAATTATTATTATTATTATTATTTTATTGATTTATATCCTGCCTTTTTGCCCCATGGGCACACAAGGCAGCCTACAACAATTAAAAAATACAAAATTAACAATTAAAAACAATAATTAAAACAGTTTGAAATAATTAAAAATATAAAACAAACCCCATGGATTCTAATATAAAAGGAGAAAGAAAGCCAGCCAGCCTGTCAACAGTTTAAAGCTTTTTGAAATAAAAAGGTCTTCAGTCCACACTGAAATATTAGCAAAGAGGGAGCAATTCTAAGGGGAGGGTATTCCACAGTTCAGGGGCCACCACCGAGAAGGCCCTCTTCCTGGCCGCTGCCCCTCTCACCTCTCTTGGTGGCGGCACAGTCAAAAGGGCCCCCCCAGATGATCTAAGAGCACGGGCAGGATTGTAAGGAAGGAAGCGGTCCCTCAAATACCCCAGAACCGAGCCGTAAAGGGCTTTAAAAGTCAAAACTAGCACCTTGAATTGGGCCCGGAACAGAACCGGCAGCCAGTGTAGAAAAGACGAGGAAACTGCTATTTTCCTCCCAGGCTTCGTGCTGTTCACTTCTTATTCCTGGAAATTGTTCCTCACCACACAATATTAGTAAAACCCATTTCTGCCTGGTCCACAGGTGTACACATTTGATCCCCGTTGAATATATGCAACATTGGGCAGAAATGGCTTAAGTCAAGGTGGTTGTGTTAAAATCTTCAGGATTGCTTTCAACAGTCATCTGGAGACAGAGGCTGGTCCTGGGTGAGTCTAGGCCAATTTGGGCCACTTGGCAACCCTAATTCTGAACCACAGAAGTCATGTCCGGGAGGCTTTCTGAACCATGCATGACTTCTCTACGCCTCAGAAAAACCCCCAGAAGTGTCAGAAAGGCACTCCTGGTTTTTCCTAAAACCGCAACTGCCTTTCCAACACCTCCAGGGGGCTTTCAGAGGCCCAGAGAACACAGCCAGGACTCAGAACAAGGGGCTCAGAACATGGCCCAGACCCATGGATTCAGATTTTTTCTGGAGGAAAAATCCATTACAGGTTACAAGCCATGATGTGCATGTACAACCTCCTGATTTTAGAAATGGGTTATGTCAGAAGGCCAGATGCAAGGGAGGGCACCAGGATGAGGTCTCTTATTATCTGGTGTGCTCCCTGGGGCATTTGGTGGGCCATTGTGAGATACAGGAAGCTGGACTAGATGGGCCTATGGCCTGATCCAGTGGGGCTGTTCTTATGTTCTTAACTACAATTCCCAGGAAGCCTTGCAGGTCTCTTGTTATCTGGTGTGCTCCCTGGGGCATTTGGTGGGCCGCTGTGAGATACAGGAAGCTGGACTAGATGGGCCTATGGCCTGAGCCAGTGGGGCTGTTCTTATGTTCTTAACTACAATTCCCAGGAAGCCTTGCAGGTCTCTTGTTATCTGGTGTGCTCCCTGGGGCATTTGGTGGGCCACTGTGAGATACAGGAAGCTGGACTAGATGGGCCTGTAGCCTGATCCAGTGGGGCTGTTCTTATGTTCTTAACTACAATTCCCAGGAAGCCTTGCAGGTCTCTTGTTATCTGGTGTGCTCCCTGGGGCATTTGGTGGGCCACTGTGAGATACAGGAAGCTGGACTAGATGGGCCTGTGGCCTGATCCAGTGGGGCTGTTCTTATGTTCTTAAACTACAATTCCCAGGAGGCCTTGCAGGTCTCTTGTTATCTGGTGTGCTCCCTGGGGCATTTGGTGGACCGCTGTGAGATACAGGAAGCTGGACTAGATGGGCCTATGGCCTGATCCAGTGGGGCTGTTCTTATGTTATCCATGTGTTTCAGCATCATTTCTGGAATGATGCCAAGGGTAAACTGTATGCAACATTTTCTGAAATCTCAGGAATTTCTGGCTCCCCTCCTTTGACTCCTAGACACCCCCCCTTTTTTTTTTACCTTGGGCCCGGTATGATGTCCCCTGGCCTCTGTACCCCCCTCATGGGCTATGCTGAGATCAGAAAATATAAGATCACACAGAATTTTTGGTCTCCCTCCTTTGGCTACCGGGCTCTCTTTTTGACCCAGGTACCATTTATGCCCTGAACCCCCTTCTCATGGTCCCAGGTGGTGGAAGATGCAAGATATGGGCCCTCTCTTCGTTTCTCTGCCTCCTCAGACTCGACACTCAAACGTGAAGACTTCTGTGGCTGGCCACAACACCTGTGGGCTGGCCCTAGGTGTGCCCTTGAAAGCACCAAAATTCAGGACAGAGCATTTCTCCTATCCAGGCAGACCTTGTCTTTTGTAACAGGTGGTGTTGCGGTCTACCTGAAAGAGGGTGAGTGAGCTCTTTGAGAATTCAAAATAGATCTGAAACAAACCAAGATTCAGGGCTCAAGAAAGAAAAGAGTAGGCAAAGGTATGGCCAGTGGAGCAAATATGATTCTTTTGGTAACTGAATATTAGATGGAGTTGTGTTGTTGATCACACCACCTATTTCATTCAATTAATATTTGGTGGTAGAAAAAGCCTTGTGAGTGCACACATGTTGGATCTCAATCAAGGAATGTTTGGGGAGGCCAATTCTGTGTCTAAAATTGAGAATATCTTTGTTTGTGAATGTGGAGAACTGAGTCTTGTGTCAGAGATGGCCAACTTCTGTTTTTTTGGGGGGGGGGAGGGGGACACTCAGTGAGAACCTGGGTAGGATAGTACAGCGGTCCTAGACCCAGGAGCATCACTAAGGGGTGCAGGGGGTGTGGGCTGTACCGGGTGACGCGCATGGGAGGGTGACACCACTACTGGCCAAAATTTTTATGAACTTGGTACTTTTGAATAATACCATTATATATCATTCAGCATGGAATTTGATGCAGAATGCAATGAAACAAACCACATTGAAATATCTCTATTCTATCAAATGGTTGGTTGGCAACCTTTAGTCTCAAAAGACTATGGTATAAGCCTACAGCACCAAGTATTCCCAGGCGGTCTCCCATCTGAGTACCAACCGGGCCTGACCTTGGTTAGCTTCCGAGATCAGACAAGATCGGAAATGTTATAGCCAAAAAACCAGCAGGGGCAGGGCAATATCTATTTGCCTTGGGGCGTTGTTCTACCCACAGCATGGGAGGAGGTCCACCGTGGGGGGGGGTGACAGGCTGGCCTCTTTCACCAGGGGATGCAAACCCTACGCCACTGCCTAGACCTAGATTATTGATTAGGAACAAACCGAGCTTCAAATCTCCACTCAGCCATTAAATTCATTGTCATTAGGCTGCAATCCTATACATACTTACATAATATACTTACCTGGGAGCCTTCTCTTCTCCAGGCTAAATGTATCAAGTTCTCTTAACCTTTCCTCATAGGGCTTACCTTCCAGACCCTTGACCATCTTCTTTGCCCTTCTCTGCACCTGCTACAGTTTGGCTACGTCCTTCTGAAAGTGTGGTGTCCAAGACCTGGACACAGCACTCTAAATGAGGTTAGACCAGCATGGAGTAAAGTGGGGCCACTGCTTCTCTGGACTTGGAAGCTGTGGTTCTATTAACACAACCTAAAATCACATTAGTTCTCTTAGCACCTCCATCACACAGCTGGTTCATGTTCAGCTTGTGTTCCCCTGCAATCCCAAGATCCTTTTCACACATTGTACTGCCAAGCAGGTATCACCCATTCTATACACGTGCTTTAGATTTTTTTTCTTTTTGACCTAAGTGCAGAGCCTTGCACTACGGTCTGGAACATTTTTTTAGTTTCAACCCAGCATTGCCTTCTATCAATGTCCTCCAGAATGCTCCTACGGTCTCCTGTGGTGGTAGCTATTCCTGCCAGTTTAGTATCTGCAAATATGATAAGGATTCCTTTTGCCCCTTCCTCTTAAGCCGTTGATAAAATGTTGAAACTGGGTCTGAAGATAGGGGCAAAGTGCTTTAGATACGGGTCTCCAAACCGTGCTCCAGGTGGTGCTCCAAAATTTTCACTCTGGATGTGGAGTGGCAATGGTGAGGTCTTACGGTTCGACCCTGTAGCCATGTTTGTCATACCTGATCTTCACAGATTCATGCGCCACGGAGCCCTGGGAAACTGGGGCACAGAGTCTTCTGGGTGACAGGCAGTGGAAGTGGCTACCCGTCACAAGACTCTGTGAAAATCAGGCATTGCAAAGGTGGCTGTGGGGAAGAATGGCAAGGCCTCACCACTGCCACGCCATGCCCAGAGCCAAAAATCCCAGAGCGCCATGAACCGCAGTTTGCTGACCGCGGATCTAAGACTTTAAAAGTAATACCATTTTGTAATAGCACAAAGTGAAAGCACTTTGAACTAAGGCTGGAAATGAATGGAAATGAACTATAATGATATGTAAATACTTTAATTGTAAGCTGCTTTGGGAGGCAACCTTGGCCGAAACCTTGACAAATATAAATATAATGAACAATAGATCACTCATTATATTAGATATACACGATTTTCATAATCAGATCATCTGACTTTTTTTTTTTTTTTTTTTTGCTTTTAGTTAATAATGGCTAAATTGGGGAAAAAATATCCTCTTCTTTCAGGTGGAAATCCCAGAAGCCCTGCGATAAAACCATGGAGAAGAATGGAAAAAACATGATATGGAGAAGCTTGATGATTAAGAGAAAGAGGTAAAGAGTTGCTCCCAGGTGGTAAACAGACAAGGATAAGTGACTTCAGAAGTGCACTCATAAAAAGTGCACACACATATATATCTATGTCAATTAAACATCAAGTGACACTTAAGGATGCATCAGCCTTTTCACTTGTAAATATGGAAGCTACTTTTTTATGTGATTTTGAAAAAAAGAAATATATTCAGAAATTCTTGTTATATACAATAGCCCTTCACTGAACCTGTTCTTCTTTATACAGAGAAACATATGTGTTTTACTGACTTGTGTTTTGGTCTCATGAATTTACAATAAAGGCGGTTTGAGTTTTTCCAGCGACCACACAATTTTGTCCTAGATTGCTCAAGCCAGAGTCTTTACCAGAAAAGTATTTTAGAAGGGTGATCTGTGGTTGGAATCGATCGATGCCCCGAGGATGTGAGATTTCATTACGTACCTGAAAATAGAAGGTGAATCCATCCGATATGGTCACCATGTGAAAAATTTTGTTGATCGCCCCATCTGTTGATGTTGATGGTAAATAAGCTTTTGTGTGGTGGCACTGTAAACAGTGGTTGTAACATCCAACATCAGCACATCGATCATCCCAACCAGTGGGGTTTCTCTGTGTCAGTGCCAGTCGATGGCAGGAATGCATAGTGCTGACATAAGTTGTCAGGTTGATTGATGAGAGTTGCTCGTTCAATTTATGGCTGCCTAGGAACTGATGATGTGCGTTTATGGACTTGCCCCACCATCTCGGGGATTCCAGTTGACACAACGCAACCCTGGTGGGGCACCATACAGTCAACACATGGCTGTATGTCTGGTCTTCCTGCTGTCCCCTGGGCCATCAAGGTATTGGATTGGCTGCTTCTCACGGGATAATAGCCTCCCTACTGTGTGGCATTGTTGACGGTTTAACCCAAAGGCTACTATCAGTCTACCATCAGTCCCAAAGGTGGAACTGATGGTGGGGACGGGAGAGAGATAACCCAAGAACAGGAGGCCCCAGAGCTTCATAAGGCACTCAGGGTTGGTGATCAGTGGGCAGGCTACCCTGTATCTGCTATTCCGGGACTGGCACAAGCCTGGAGGGGGAGGGAGAAGGGTGAAGCAACCCCCTCCCCTCTGCTGAACTCTGAAGTCGGGGGTGGGTGGGTCCTGAACTGGGAGGGAGGGTCTTTGGGGCATCAACACCCCCTTTTGTTTCTACCCCTCTTTCCCTGGGGCCAGGAAGGACCTGGACACCAAGTGGAGCGCACCCCTCTTGCAGCAACCCTGTGGGGGCAGAGGATGGACAAAGACAACACCTGGAAGCACCTCCAGCAACTTTCACATGGGGCTGTGATATATGAAGCATGATTTCATGTACTTGACTACACGGTAATTCTCTTCATGACAAATATTTCTGTGAAGCTCAAAGGTCTGTGCACTTACGCAACAGAAACATGAAGGCTTCATCTTATATATTTATTTCTATGTCATTTTTTTTTCCCTGAGGCATCTCACTATTGTCCCTGATAAGTTGTACACCATTGCAGCTTGGAACCAAATGCAGTCCAGTCTGATCTCAGATTGGATCACACAGTGGTTATCTGCCTGCAGGAAGCAAGAGAGCTGTGTGAGGACTGGAGAAGTCTGCACCACACTGATCCTTTTTAGGGGGGTATAGATCACCATGTGCCTACAGCGAAAGAGCAGGACTGGAAAAAGAGCCAGTCAGTTGCTGGAGCATCACACCAACTACAGCCTACACTACGGGTGCCAAATGCATAAAAGATCAGGTAACACTAGTGAGCATTAGGAACAGATTTCATTCCAATTCAGTGGCATAACTAGGGTTTGCGTCACCCAGTGCTGGAGGCCAGCGAGTCACCCTATGATGGACCTCCTCTCATGCAGGACGAGGTATGTGTGGAGATTGGCTGGAATGGGAGCTCAGGTCTACCCAGCTTGTAGATCTGGGCTCCAAGTCCAGGTGGGAGCCCATGTCTACCCACCCAGCAAACCTTGGCCGCAAAATTCAACCCGGAGCCCAGGTCTACCCGCTTAGTTGACCTGGACCCTGAACTTGGTAGTACTACTGACCTCCTGCAAACACAAATATTGGATCTGCCCCTGCCCTGGCACCGCTATTGGATCTCACAAAATCTTTCAAGATTCAAGATGGCAGTTCCAAATCTCACAAGATTTCCTGAGACCCAAGATGGTGGTGCCCAAATCTTGCAAGCTTTGGGTGCCAATGTTTTTTTGAAATAAGGTCTTCCGGCCTTGCTGGAAGGCTTCTAATGAAAAAGCAGTTTTAAATTTGAATTGGGGGGGGGGATTCTATAGAACAGGAGCCACTACTAAGAAGGCCGTATTACTGGCTGCCATCCCCCAACCCCCCTCAATGGGGCCTATTAAAATCCATTCTAGGCACAATTATTGCTTGGGGAAAAGTTGTTGCCCCTAAATGGTATCAATACTCTCATTGCCGTCATCTCAACTAAAAGCAAATATAAGGTTCAGTTTTATTTTTCCTTTAAAGTTGCAGCCGTCTCAGAACATTAAGTGGAGGGGAAATAAAATGCTAGTTGTTTGGTTGAACCTGGAGGAAGCATGTTGTCCTCTCAACGTTTTCTTCCAGTGGGATTGTTGGCTGGAACGTAAAGTAATAATTTCCCTCCTGACAATGCTCTCCGACCAGATTTTCGGTCAGGAACGATGTTTTCTTAGGAATCTTTTCTAATGGTGATGTAATTATTAAGAGATTTCCTGGAAGGGAAGAAGGGATGTCATGCTCCGTTAACAGGAAAAATGGTTAAGTTGTATCAACATTTCTCCTAAAGCCTCAAAGGAAACTCATAACTCTAGCTGTGTACGTTTTGGTTTCATTTAACGTCTTAGTCTATTCCTTTGAGTCATCATCAGAACTAGAGAAATCGTTTCCTTGTTCGTACCATTTCGCCTACAGGGAATGCAATTCACATGAGCCTAATTTGGGAAGGTGAATACTGCACCTTCGCCAAGACCTCGAGGAACTGCGGCAACAGCATCAGCTAGCTATAATATAGCACTTTTTGAATGCTGAAAGCCCTTGATATGACCTCAGTAATTCTTACAATAGCTGCATAAGACTGATCAATATGATCAGAGGCGTCCCTGATGTGGGGGGCAGGCAGGGTGGCAACTTACCTGAAGTAGATCCACATCCTGGAAGTTTGGGACCGACGTCATGACATCATCACATTGCCCCAACCTCCCTGGCTTTCGTGTTGTATTGAATGCAATAGCCAGCCTCTCTCTCTCTCCCAAATTACATTTATTTATAATAACAACAAAGGAAAAAACCCAGTAAAAGAAAAAAAAGAAAAAGACAACATTAAAGATACGTAAAAAATATAAAAATGCAAAGAATACCTCTAATAATGTAGCACAGGCAAAGTCCAATATTCTAATTACTTACAGCATTATATCTTAATAATCTAAGGCTGCAATCCTAACCACACTTTCCTGAGAGGAAGCCCCATTGAACAAAATTGGACTTACTTGAGTAGACCTGGTTAGGATTGCTCCCTAAATTTGCCTCTGGATCTTCTCCATTCAGCGATCTTTGGACTCTGTTGCTTCGTTTTCTCAAAGGTGAGCATGAAAACATGAATGTCAGCAAGCATGTGAAGCAGCTGGGCCCAGAGTAGGCTACAGTTTGCCAAAAAGCAGCATGGTGTGCCGTTGCCCCTCAAGGGGACTGCCAACCCTCTTTGCCCCCCACCTCTTGACATCACTGAGTATGAGCACCTCCATAGCCAACAATGCTAGGGGATTGGGGCTGAGTTCACAGCTCAGACAAGACCGGATCCAAAGCTCTCACTCATAGTCACTGCACTGGTAAACCAGATACCCCGAACCAAAATTTCTCAACAGCAAGTGAGGGAATGCTACTGCAGCCCCTATCTCATCTACTTGGTGAAAAGCTTTGGTTTAAAAAGCACTGCCTCCTTGAATTTTGAATAGGACTTATTTAAAACATAAAGCTGAACGTGGGTATTTTCATAGGGAAGACTTTCTGCGCAGTGGGTGGCTACAGTTAGTGTGTCTATTTCAAACAAATACTGCACTCAAGAGTGAAGAGGTCATCAAGGTTAGACCTTTGCTCAAGTCATCACCCTCCACCAAAACAACACTCATCAGGGTTGATGCCAGACAAGGAACAAGGTGTTTGCGGACTACCTTGGCTTCAATGGATGAAAGTAAATAAACCATGTGTTGGTGCCATGAGTACAAGCAAGGCCTGCCTGCCTTAGGAGCTGCAGCGCCCAACGCAAAACATCTTTGTGGGGCTCCCCACCCCCCATTCACCAGAATGAGCAGCAGCAAGGCACAAAGCAATGGCATCACCACTAACTGCTGGAGGGGGGGGGGACAATTTCAAGTCAATTGGACCCAGTGGGCTGTCCACTGCCAATGCTCCACTTGCCACACTCTCCTTGCAATGCCATGGTATGGAAAATTCCATGCCAGAGTGTCAGCTACGTAGCAAGGTGCCAACTGTGGATGTGGGTGCTCTGCTTGCCACCCCAGAGTGGGGCTCCTCCAGGCATGGGACCCAATTTGGCCAAACTGCCCTAAGTCCAGTCTTGATTACAAGAGACCCTTACTGTTTGCAACAGCCTTGTTAGCTACTGTTTTATAAGCCAATGGGGGGTATGATTTAGGGGAGGGCTGTTCGAACCCCGGCCTAAGGACTGGATCTGGGGTTCAGAATCTGTCTGCCTGGTGAGCGGACCTTTTCGTTCTGCCTCCACGCGGCTCCTCTGCTGGTAGAGCTGGGCTCCAGGGTGCTCTGGGCAGTCGCATATGTCCTGTTGCACAGCCTTCTGGGATGCTGGGCAACATACGTGACTGCCCAGAGAGTCCCGGAACCCAGATCTACCCAGAAGAGGAGCTGCAAGGACACAGAACGAAACGCTGCGGTCTGAACGGGGACATTTTTGATGGACAGCGGTTGCAATTTGGGCACCACTGATTTAGAGATAACATTAGAGAAGAAAGCAAGAGATGTGGTTTGTGATTTTTATTACAAGCTCCCTTTTAATAAAAGCCCCTCCCCCATTCAAGCACTATCAAGGCTACAAGGAAAAGGCCATAATACCTCCAAGGTATCACCAACCAGCTCAAGTTGTGGAAACGATTCTCTCCAGCACTCCAAGCACAAAACATCCATTGAACATCCTCCGGTTTTGACATTTGATTAATGTCACAGCACGGCACATACCATCTTGTAGGTGGTGGACATATTGCAAGCCTTCTGGGATGCGAACACTTTGTAAAATTTCTGGAAGTGGCCATTTTATTTATTTATTTATTTTGAAAGATAACTCAAAAAATGTTCTCGAGAGGGTCTAGCCAGGGCCAAAGTTTTCCCAGATACATGACATTTTATTTCGGTTTGAAAAGAATTCCATGGCCCTTATGCTACCTTTTGGCAAAGAAACAAAATGTTGCTACACAAAAGTGCTTCGAACAAACTGTTATAGTGTCCGGCAGTAAACTGGAAAGCAGCCCGTATCTTCCAAGGAAAAAGAGGAAGAATATTTGAATATTTGAATATATTCAGTGGCGTCACTAGGGTTTGCGTCACCCGGTGCAGGATGCCAGCGCATCATCCCCCATGCAGTGGGCGGGGCAACACCCCAGGTGGTGGGCGTGGTGATGTACAATCACTCCGCCCCCACTGGTTTTTTGGCTGTACCTTTTGATAGAACAAAGATAGAACACATTCTGCATGAAATTACGCATTGATTGATGTATAACATGATAAAATTATTCCTCCAAACTGTGATTTTAGTCACTAGTGGTGTCACACCCCCCCCCCGGGTGTCAACTTACTAACATGTTATTGCAGCAGTTCTCAAACTTTTAGCACTGGGACCCACTTTTCAGAATGACAATCTGTCCATGACCCACCAGAAGTGATGTCATGGTGGAAATGACATCATCAGGCAAATTAAATAAATAAGTATAAATAAAGTAAAACAAATAAATAAGCAGAAGCCAGCCCTGTTCCACCAAGTGAATTTCCTCTGTAGCCTGCCTGCAATAACACCCCTCCCCTCCAAAACCAGTAAGGTTTTCAGCCCTACCCAGTGCCCAGTTCAATTTAAGAACTTCTGTTTAAACCAGATCACTGTCAGGATCCACCTGGCTTTGCAAGTCTCAAAAAAGTTCACCTTACCAGCTGAAGCCTCTGTTTTGATCCTTTCTAGTGGGGGGGGGGGAGGCTGCCTTCTGGAGCATTTGTTTAGCTCCAGGTGCATAGGATCTGGACCATTCTGGTAGCCTTGCACTCTCCTTCACCTGATCTTCCAAGGCATGTTTGCTTACTTGCAAGTAAACGCAACGGTGAGGCTTAGTTTTGCTTTCCATAGGGCTCAATACATTCATCTGCTTGGAGGGAGGGACTTCCTTCTCAGGTGTTTTTGGGGGCTGCATTCATTGGATCAGGATCATTCTGGTGTCATTGGATTCCTCTCAGCCTGCCCTTTCCAATGGACTAAGGCAAGTTTGCCTCCTCACGAGTAAACGCGCAATACGGCTCACTTTCACTTTCTATAGGGCTCCATGCATTTTTTGTTCTCCAGTTTTTTGGCCATAGCTTTTGATAGAAAGGGGATATTTCACTCCGGTTTTTTGCATTGCATTCCGCTCAAAATTCCACATCCAATGGTATATAATATGATGGGGTTACTCCTAACCACCACGATTTTAGCACATCACCCCCAGTGCGCGTCACCCAGTGTGGCCCGCACCCCCCTAGTGACTCCACTGATATATTTCAAATATAGCATTGCCTGATTTTTCCTCGTCAAGCTTTCCTATGTTTGCCAGTCATGTGGCATGCATACCCAGCAGAAGTGCGCAGTAATGCGCAAAGCTTCACCTACTGAATTTTTGTGTGCTGTACATCCCTTAACAGCAAGCAAGAACACATCTAAAAATAAATATTAGCAACCTTAGAACTGCAGGGGTTTGTCTATTGAGATTGATGGCCAAGGCTGCAATCCTATACATCAGTGTTTCTCAGACTGTGGGTCGGGACCTACTAGGTGGGTCATGAGCCAATTTCAGGTGGGTCCCCATTCATTTCAATATTTAATTTTTAATATATCAGACTTGATGCTACCATGGTATGTGACTGCATTTGGGGAAATGTTACAGACCTGTACTTTTAACAGGCTACTACGCATAATCTTTTAACAATGGTAGTCAATGGGACTTACTCCTAGGCAAGTGTGGATAGGATCGCAGCCTAGGATTGTTAAAAATTTTCCTGCTTGATGACGTCACTTCCGGTGGGTCCAGGCAGATTCTCATTCTAAAAAGTAGGTCCCAGTGCTAAATGTGTGAGAACCACTGCTGTACATACTTTCCTGGGAGTAAGCTGCATTGAACACAGTGCAATTTCTGAACAGACATGCATAAGATTGCACTGTAAGAAATCCAGAAACCGCTATTATCCCTTAAACCTTGAGGATATTAGAATGCCCTAGTCTCTGAAAAAGGAGCCATAAAAACATATTTATAATGAATCAAATAATCTCTGGCAGACAAAACCAGCTTTGGTTTTGGGCTGTTTCATAATTACAACATAATTTCCTAACATGTGACCGTCAAGTGTGTATAGCATTGCATGTGCATTGGGATGACCTGACCAATCATCACTGATCAGATCATGTTACCTCTTGGAACATGATTTATATTCCAGTGTGTATAGGAGCGTTAAGTCAGTTCACAACTGCCACAGAATATCTAGAAGCACACCCTTAAGGGTGACTGTGTGACTAGAAAGAGTAGATAATCTGCAATAAAGACAGGTAGATTCTCTGGCATATTGTTGTCAGGGATTACATTTATCACATTTTTATATTGCCCTTACGCTAAGGACCTCAGGACTGTACATGGTTCCTTCCCTCCTTTTGTTCTCACAACAACCCTGTGCGGTAGGTAAGGCTGAGAGACGGTGACTAGCCCAAGGTCACCCAGGAAATTTCAAGACTGAGCATGGATTTGAACCTGGATCTTCCAGGTCCAATGATGTTATGACATCACTTCCAGGCTCTCCTCAGAGGCACTAGTTGAGGCCGCATCACATGGACTGCTTCTTCTCTTTTGGAGGCTGGGAGCCTCCGGAGGAGAATAGAGTCTGCATTGAAGTTGCAACTAGCACCTTGCCCTTCTCCTCCTCCATAACCAGGATGGAGCCTGGGGCAGTCTTACACCCCCTCCTTTGGCAAAGCACCCAGGGCAGGTGACCCTCAGGCTCCACTCTAGCTACAGCTCTGGCCGTGACCCATGTTGTCCTCTGTGATGGGTTGCGACATGATGCTCCTTTTGATGCAGCTATACTAGAGAGCCCAGAGGTGCCTTCCAGGTCATGCTGGGCCAGCAACCCACTCTACTGGCCTCCATGGACATCAGCATGGCCCACAGAAGCGACTGGAAGAGACTTCTGGTCAAAGCCTTATTTGCATCTGAAAACTGGCAGTCACTTCTGGGCAATTCAGTGGGCCCTTCTGAGGCCTGCAGAGACCAGTGGAGTGGGTTGCCAGGCTGGATGATCTCTGGGCCAATTCCTCTGAAATGACTCTGATTGGAGTCAACCATAGGCAAGAGTGGAGAGGGGGCCTGTTCATGATCCACCAGTGGGTCACAATTCATACTTTGGGAAATCCTGCTATAAAACCAGTAGGCCAACACAGTAAACATCTGAGTCCAGGCTTCAACCTACTCTTTTGAACCTCCCCAAGTTCGGACAACTATCTCCCTACAAAGTCTCGGTGACCCATTTTGCTAACTATTGCATCCTTTAATGGTTTTGTTCTTGGCCACAACATCACTGCTGACATTTCAGTATTGTCATTACCATGACACCCCAAGGACTTTCAACAAAGTTCATGAAACTCTCTCCAACTCCTATTTTCCTTTGGCCAGGTATGATTATATCCAGCTTTGCAAATGCTTGCACCTCTGAGTCCTTGAGCACTTTCTATTCAACTGCTAGCAAGATGATGTCAGGTCAACAAAGTCCTCGTTCCATTGCAAAGTACGACAGCGGCTGGTCCAAAGTTTGCTTTTTCCTCGTCCCTTTCCAATGGTGTGAAATAGATGTTACAAAATTAGAAACCCCCCCCCCCACCCGAATAACCTCTGTAGAAATAATAAAAGCAGAAGGTCGTATCTGGAGAGAGCTGTTTGCCCTTGTGCTTCTTGGAAGAACTCCTAGTCTCTAAAATGACAGCACAGCTGTTCACAGAAAATTATGCAGAAAGATTACTAAATTCTGTATCTAGTTCTTAGACTATGCTGCAAGTATGACAGCTAGCAGCCCTGCATTGATCAAATAGCAGCGGCTAAGACAACCTGGCTCCATTTCAAGGACATGTGGGCAGAAATTTCAATTTGGCCAACAATGTTGCAGAAATTACAAGAGGTGGTAGGGAAGGTTGGACATTAAGTGGGGTGCAGAAGAGATTCTGCTTTCAAATTAAGTTCCTGCAATCCCAAGGCAAACCAAAATGCTGACTACTGGGGACCTGGTGGCACATAATGAGGACTCAAAAGGCCTTTCACAGTTGTAAGGGTTGGACTTCTCTGAACATCTCTAGCAAATCATGAACTGTGGTTCATGATTTAAACACACGCACCCCAGAGGAACATACAGAAGGCACTGAACACCAGTTGCTGGGGTCAAACAACAAGGATGGAAGCACCCAATCGTCAACTGTTCAAATGAGGAATGCTCGACAAAACGAACCCTTTCATCCTGGAGAGCTCTGTCTTGTGTTCTTGTGCCTTTCCTGAAGCAAACAGAACATAACATAAGAACAGCCCCACTGGATCAGGCCATAGGCCCATATAGTCCAGCTTCCTGTGTCTCACAGTGGCCCACAAAATGCCCCAGGGAGCACACAAAACAGCAAGAGACCTGCATCCTGGTGCCCTCCCCTACGTCTGGCATTCAGACATAGCCCATTTCTCAAATCAGGAGGTTGCACATACACATCATGGCTTGTAACCCGTAATGGATTTTTCCTCCAGAAACTAGTCCGATCCCCTTTTAAAGGCATCCAGGCCAGATGCCATCACCACATCTTGTGGCAAGGAGTTCCACAGACCAACCACACGCTGAGTAAAGTAGTATTTTCTTTTGTCTGTTCTGACTCTCCCAACACTCAATTTTAGTGGATGTCCCCTGGTTCTGGTGTTATGTGAGAGTGTAAAGAGCATCTCTCTATCCACTCTGTCCATCCCCTGCATAATTTTGTATGTCTCAATCATGTCCCCCCTCAGGTGCCTCTTTTCTAGGCTGAAGAGGCCCAAACGCCGTAGCCTTTCCTCATAAGGAAGGTGCCCCAGCCCAGTAATTAAGATGTATTAAGATTAATTAATTAAGTAATTAAGCCCAGAGATTAAGATGGCCCTTAACCATAATATTCAGACCAATAAGCTCAGGATCAAAGTGAACGATCAAAGTAATAAAGGAGAGCTGTGAACTGCATCTCCTATTGCTTTTGAAATGTTATCAGTAGCCATTGCAGGTGAAGATTTGCATCAAGACCCTAGCATTTGGGCAGGGCTGGCCCCAGGAGTGGCAGGGCCCAATGTGGAGTGCCCACACGGTCCCCCACCCAACTCACTGTGTAGCTGCGGCAAGCCAGACACTTTCGGTGCTGCATGCAAAGCATGGCACCCCAAAATAGTTGGCGTTGATTAGATGACGTCACAACCAACTGCTTTCAGGAGGCCCATTTGGGGGCAGGTGGGCCCACATGCGCTGATGCTCTGCTTACTGCATTGCCCTCCCCCAGACACTGAACTCAGTTTTTGGATTTGTCTGAATGCCTGCCAAAATTTAAACCACTTATTCTATGTTGCAGAACTTGGACATTTCTACGTATTACACATGGCGCCAAGTAGATCTATGTAGATCCAAATTCTAGTGGCCAGCAGTTTAACACACAATGGGATCCCCTCTTGTAAATAAAAGATTAATGTTATGTGACAATAAGGAGAAATCAGCTATCGCCAGCCCACATGCTGCTGTACTAAACCCACCCCATAAACGCAATGCTTTCCGAACCTGCAAACTCCAAAAGCCCCAAGGCTAACTATAGAGAGGACAACGGAGTGTATTTTGAGCTGTGCAGAAGTTCCAGGCCATTAAGAAGTTTGAACTGGTTCCACAGAAACACAGAGCTGCTGAAACATCATGTTGATCTTTTGGCACTGCAGAGCCATAAACAAGCAAAAGCAATGCCACTCAGGCTGGTACTCTGAAGAGGATATTATGTACACAGCCCTTACGGGGTGTGTGATAAGGGAAGGGAATGCACATTATGGTGACAATTGGAACTCGTTCAGCCCCTTTGAGGACACAGTGTTTTCCCAGGCAAGTTCATATCACAACCTCTGACAGAAGTCATGAAAGTTCAGGGATCTGAGATATGATCTATGGCAGAAATCAGAGAACAGCAAATTAATTGAGAGGCTGGGGACCGAATCTGTCTCAATAGACAATGGGAAAAAACACATCTCTCCCCCCCCCCCCGCCCTCAACTATTCAGAAGTCACCATCCCAAATCAATCTTCCTCTCTACTATGTAAGTGTTTTACCCAAATGCACTAACTTTCTATAATCTGACCAGTCTGTGCTCAGTGACATCATTACGTGAGCTTCCCCCCCCCCAAGCTGCCTACCAGTGCACCTTCTTCCTCCTGCTAGAGGAAGTGACAGGTAGGAGAGACAGCAAGCAGTGCTGCAAATATTGAAAATATTTTTATCCTGTTGTGAAATTTTTTACTTACAACATGTATATATTATACAGGCCTACACACATTTTGCTTTCTTAAAACCTGTTCTTGGGTATATTTGGGGTGCTGAATCAAAAAATGGCATCAACTTTGCCCAACTGGCTCTACTTTGGGGGGGGGGGGTTCAGTGTAGCCACCTTATATGCTAATTCAAGCAGCTTCCTCGTGAAATTTGAAGATATGGCACCTATCATGCAGCTAAAATTCCAGATAAAGAATTATGTTTACAAAGCAAACCTGCTATCCATAAATTACGTTTGCTACAATCTGGACATCAACATATTGCAAAGAACAAGTAAACACAAACAGTACAGTAACTGTAAATGCAACTAAGCTGTTTGGGAAAGCTGAAGAGCTTTAATTGCACATTGCTGTCTTGTAGCAGTTACCAGTTTCTAGGGGGAACTGTACAGTAGTCCAGGGCATTCTATTTTCTTCCTAAGGCTTACTTGGGCACAATCCATTCTGAGATAGTGAGGCATGGAAATAGTGAAGAGAAACACCAACTGCTTTCGTACCCCTTGTCTGCAAAAATCAATTCACTGATAAACCACACTGCATTTTAATACAGAGTCAAATTAATTTTATTATGCTCCATGATGAATTGCCACCAGTGCAACATCCTATTCACTGTACATTTCCAAAAAAAGGAAAAAAAGCCAAAGAAAATTCACATACCAAGAATTTCAATTTGATGAAATGAAGAAGAAAAAAAAACTGAATGATTGAGACGTTTTCAGAGTACAAGCAGCTAGCTGATATTGTCTATGTATAGTGTTAAGATAAAAGCCTCATGCTCGTTTGTGAATTGCCAAGCGTCACTTGGACGGTCAGTTTTAATCAGCGCATGAGGCTAGCTGTGTTACAATGATTAGCAGTACTGATTCACGGGCATGAAAACACTGCTTCTGGCCCCCACTGGAAGCAGAAAAACATGCAAGTGTGACGTTTTAGTCTCACTGTAACTGCAGTCATGCTTTAAAACCATACAATGCTATTGAAAGCAAACAGTTGAACTTTTGTGCTATAACATGGATACATTTCTATAGGGAAAAAGAAAAGTCAAAAGCCTGTTTTGGCAAGTGATTCATGGATTACATACAATATTAAACCTTTTCCGAGCTCTCTCAAACTCCAGAAGCATGTGCTTTATCTCATGCTAATCAAGGAACGTCTTTGGAAGCCACCTGAGCAGTATCCCCTTTAAAATGCCCTTCCTGGTATCAGAACTACAGAGATAACATTAAAAGCTGGACTGAAGGCCACCAACATCTTTTCCCCACCATGCGCACATTCTTAATCCGACTAGGCAGCATTTGATCCAGGCCTCAGCCAGACTGCTCACAGTCCTCAGGCAGTCCTAGCAGCAATGCTAGTTTGAAAGTCTTTCTAGCAGAAAACAGACCTATAAATACAACGGCAAGGAGAAAGATACTTTAATCTCCTCTCCCAAGTAGTGTGCTTAAAAAGTTCGTCATCTGCTGAATCGTTTTTATCTTCTGTTTCACTGCACTTTCTTTCATCAACATAACCTTTTAAATTCTGTCCTCCTTATGGAAATTAAAAACCCAAATGCTAGACACGTGTTAACAACTGCACTATAGGAATCCAAGCCACATCATGCAGGTCCAGCCTGCCAAGATCAGGCCAACACTGGGTTTCAGTAAATACAATTCTGTCCAATACACCATGAATAGAGTAGGAAAAATAGCACGGAAGAGCTCGTGTTAATTGTACTCCAAAATATGTCTGACTTGAATCATCATTTTGCATCAGTGAGATGAGTGATACTTCCAATGTTTTCTTCCTGCAGATAAAGGGTTAGCATTGCCATGACCCATCTCAAATGGGGGAAGGTAACCCCCAACTGTTAAATCCATTAGTAAAGATGAAAACTCAGATTTTTCCCATCATGTATTGGAATGCAGTTTCCAAGCATAGGGCCTCTCACATCTCTTACAATTCCATCCCTTCTGATTAATTCTAAAGAAAAAAAGACAACCAAACATTGCAACAGGCAAATTCAGCACGTATAAAAAGCAGTGGTTTACAAACTTTGTAGTAGTGAGCCTTCTCCCAAAAAGGTAAAAAGGCAAGCTGCTCAGCTGGCTCTGCCAATTCTTGACTGAAGGTCTAGAGATTTAGAGTCAAGAGAGGAAACAGGGTACACTGGCTTAGTGTTTTAAGTTCTGTAGGAAAAGCCTGTGAAGAATATGGATGTGGACCTCAGCATCAACTTGATAGCTGAGCCCGCACCCCACTGAGCTGGCCAAGGCAAATGCAGAAACCAAGAGAGGCCAAGGGACTGTATCATCAGCAAGTAGCTTATGCTTAGCCCCACCCCATAACTGCTCCCATCACCCAAAGGAGAAGCCTGTCACAGTAAGGAGAATCATCTATTTAAGGCACCCATCTCTATATCAGTACTTTTAAATTTCTAGCTGTAGAATCTGGTGCCTTGTAGTGCTGGTTCTACCACAATCCATGCAGAGGTTGCACTGCTTAAATTCATTTATTAGTACACGGATTCCCTACGCATTTTTAAAATTAATTTAAATCCATTATTGAGCAGACATTTACTGCAGCCCTTCGGTAAAAAAGTTTATACAAAAATAAATAAATGACTGTAGCAGTTGCCATAAATTTAGACTCTTCTTTGTGTAAGGTAGCTGGCAAAAAATAATAATCATAAAAGGTGATAAGTTGTCATAGATGTCATGTTCTGTGACCTGCACTGGCATGTTCCTAAGGGACTGACTGGTTCAGGCAACAGTGTTTTTTCAGTAGGAGGCAACACTGCCCCAGATTCAGGGAAATTTTTCACAACGGTTTATTTTTTCTAGTGATTATTTTATGCGTAGCTTAATGCTAAAACTGTAGTGTTAGGAACTGAAATTGTCCATTGTTTTATCAGCCTCATCCATGTAGCAGTTTCCAAATGAAAGGGCTAAATAAACTAGGAGCTGCATTGCTTTAAAGAATGTAGTGCTATACTAGGTTTTAATAAGAAAAATTTAGATACAGAAAAAGTAGGGTATGAAAATAGTGTTTTTCCTTCTTGCATTATAACTAAATACATTTAAGGTGTTTGTCAATCTCACATATTACATTTAAACTCCCTTATTGATGGAATGGAAAGTATTCACATGTACATTGAGCAACCTGATGTAAACTTGCACACAGTAAATTGGGAGTAACTTTGTATAGGATTATGACAAACCTTTACAGATTAAATGAGGTATTGCACAGATTAATAAAAAAGCAAAAGGCAACAAAAATATACAGCAAATTGGTAGAACATTTACATGATAATTTTACAGAATCCATAGACAGAAAGTAGTTTAGTAATTCACCTTAAAAATATATATATGATATATAATATATTGATCAGTCATCCCATTCGTCGTCATCCTCAAAGTCTTCTTCATCTTCTTCATCCTCATCTTCATCTGGTGGTAAGAAAGACTGGTTTTATTTTGCAAAAATTTGAATACAACATTCACTACTTCTTGTTCATATGCTTTTATCTGTTTTATCTGTTGTTAATATGCTTTTATCTGTTTATCTGATTTATCTGTTTTTAAATTATGTTTTTTAATTTGTTTTAACCTTTGTTGTAAGCCACCTTGAGTCCCTCCGGGGAGAAAGGTGGGGTAAAAATAAAGTTAATAATTAATAATACTTTTGATGCCTATATGTAGCACCAGACTGGCTATGAAACCCTTGGTTCAAATCCAACCTCTGCCATGAACTCAATGGTCTACTCAATGGGATTGGTGTAAGGATTAAAATATGTGAAATTTTGAACATTCTGAAGCATTAGGTAAACGCCAAATATTATTAAGTAAATGCCGCAACTATTATCGTTCACATCTGTATAGAATAGTACCATTGGAGCCCATTTATCTGTGGACTTTATATCCATGGCTCAACATGGATCCCCTGGAGCTGTGTTAAGCCAGACTTGGTTCCACCTGAACCCCCCAAAGAGGACCGGAGATAACAAGTTGGACTTACTTAAATTTCGTCCTCTACACAATTGCTCAAGGTCAAGGAGCCCTAAGGTTGACCGCCCCTGTATTAGAGGTTATAATGAGGTGCATCAACAGTAAATATTAAGAGTGTTCCGAAGACTACTTTTAATGGTCTACCTGAAGAATGAATGGCTTTGCTCCTTTTCTGCATAACTTCCATTAGTGCTCCTACAATACCCGTGGTGGGCGCAGGCGTAGGTGGTGCAATCTCTTGTCCATCAGATACCTTGGGAAAAGATTTGGAAGAGTTCAGAACATTTAACCCTTGTTCTTTCAAGAAGCCTGGAAAATCAGCAGAAGACTGACGAAGAACAAGCATATAATAAGTTTTAATGCTTGTTACTCACTAAATGACTTCTTAGCTGGAAGAAAGCCCTAAACAGTTAAGATAATGGTATTTTAGAAGGGCAATTCTTTTTTATAGAAGCATTTTGCTAATGCCTATCGATTGAATCCTTGTACAGGCAGGTAAAGCCAGTGTCAAATTTCTTATCTGAAACTCATCTGGTGGGAAAATGAAAGGCTCTATTGTAGAGTGATTAGAAACAAAGCAAAACAGAAGGCTGAGGATAGAATGAAGGATGATGAATAATTTAGAGAGAAAAAACAGGCAAGGAGGGGCAGATATATACTATCTGAAGAACTGTACTACCAGAACACAATCTATTCCATCTATCAGTGATTTTTGGATTCAGATTCTAGCTCATGTGGAGGCCAGACTGATCTCCACAAGAAGCGGGGCTTTCTTGGCTGCCACATCAAAGCTCTGGAATTCTGACGACTGTTCATTTGGCTTCTTCTTTCAAGATATTCCAGAAACAGAAAGGTAGTTTTGTTCTGCTCTGCTTCCAGAAATTCTCTATCATGCATTTTACTTTGAATAGTATTAACTTTTAAAGATGCTTTACACACCTTTCAAAGCAGTAGCTGAAAAGTAGTTCAGAAAGATCAGTCAAGAGAAATTCTATTCCCATTTTAAAAACAGGAAGAATGAGTCTGTATTACCCATTTTTAGCAATAAACATTCATTTAGGCAGAGGTAAGGTCAAATCTTCTTCCCCTCTTTTCACACTAATTCAGATCAAGGGTGCAATCCAAACCTGCCCTGGAGTAGGCAGGCCGGCGGGCCTGTGCTGCATCCAAGGCAGGATTGTGGTTGCAAGCAGCTCAGCCTGGGGCAAGGGGAATTGCTTCCCCCTACCCCAGATAAAGCTGCAGCAGCCTCAATGGGACTACTTGGATCTGCGCCACCTCAACTGGTAGTGCAAATCCAAGCAGTCTGGGACTGCCCCGGGCTGTCCGGGAATGGGGTTAGGATCCGGCATAACTGCCAGATCCTGGCCCTGCCTCCCGCTCGCCACCTGCCCTCCCCCGCCCCAAAATGCCTTCTCCCCACCCTCCCCCAGACTGCTGCGTCAGCCAAGCTCCGCCAACGCAACCTACCTGGCTCCCAGGGTCAGCGTGGGGACCTAACCCCACTTAGGTCGTCATGAAAGTGCTTTATGGCATTTTTGCGACAGCCTTGGACCAGCGCAAGGGACATGTGCCGGCCCAAGGCCTGCTTTGGATTGGGCCCCAAGTCAAAGAAATACAAGCCTGAAAATCTTTTTTTAATATGGGCACAGGTGTTTTGGTTCAACATGTTTTGCTAGAGGCCTAGAAGTTTGCAATCAGAAGCTATACATAGAGAGTGATACTCACAGATTTCAGCTGTATACCCTGTCGTATCTGGTCAAGCAGCGCATCTCTTCCAGAGCAAGAAGCTGGTCGACTGTTCTGTTCTACTTTCTTTAGTTGCGCACCTTCTCTGATTTGATCTAAGAGAGCGGCTTTGTTTCCTGAAGAGACTGGAAGTTGATGGTCAACCTCCGATGGAAGACCAGGAGGCGGGGGAGGACCAGGAGGGGGTGGTGGAGGAGGAGGGGGTGGAGGCACACCAGAACCACCCGATGACGGTGGTGGAGGGGGTGGTGGTGGGCCTGAGGGTGCAGAGGAAGAATGAACTGGAGGGGGAGGAGGATATATTCTATTTGGTGGAGGGGGAGGCCCCACGGCACCAGGTCTAGAAGGCGGTGGCGGAGGTGGTGCTGCCGTTGGAGCTCTTGAAGGAGGTGGAGGTGGTGCTCCTCTTCCCCTAGCAGGAGGTGGTGGAGGCCCTGAGCTATGTGGTGGTGGGGGAGGAGGAGGAGGGGGACCTCCCCGAGATGGTGGGGGTGGTGGAGGAGCTGAAATCAAAACAAACCAACACACAGTAGTCAGACACACCAAAGAGAACCCTTGTACAAAATAAGAACAGCATCAACATGCACTGCTTATTTGATAGCAGCTCTGCGTTTACTTTGCCCTTTCTTTGAAGAACCTCACACTCAATTTCTGGTTCAACTTTCCCATCAAACATCATCCATAAAAAGCTAATTACTATACTAATTTTGTAATGACAGCATGACCGTTTTATCATTCCCAGTTAAACTTAATATTTCTTGCGTTCAGACTAGCTTCCAGTTGTACATATATGCTCGTTCTGTGGGTTGTGCAATTACTACGGACAGTAACAAAAGACAGACTTATTCTCAAACTCCTGCATATTTCAGTGACATCCTACCTTCATATTTTTTTATCTCTAAAATTTTGCGTACATAGAGCATTTGAGGAAATCTGTTCTATACACCAGTAGAGCATAACAAAAGAAAGCAGTTCTATGTACAAAGAAATTTCATATTTACATTTAGGTTCCAATGAAGTTTTAAATTCTTAATGCCCTGTATTAAACTTTTGAACCTAACTGACTAGACTGCTCTAACAGCGACTCAATATGGTTTACATCTTCATATAGCAGTAGAATGGAGAGTTTGTTCTGAGCACATACTACCCAAGACTGGTTCATCACCATGAGACGAACCAAGCAGGGAGTAGTTGGTTAACATGAATTGCTAACTGCAATATAGACTCCAATACAGATGGCAGGAGTATAGGCCTGTCTAACTCCTGCCCCATACGAAGAACAATGGAAGCCTCTGAATAGTCATTCATGTACAGTCATGTCAAGTTCAGCACATTAGCTCAACATGAATGCACAGGTAGATATGGCAAGGCATGCATTTGGGAAGAATAGCAGTTGGTTATGCAAACTAAGGCCTTTTGTTTAACTTGCCTGTTTGCCTCCCTTTTTCTGTTCACACGACAGGATCTGTTTTGCACACTGAGATGTATACTAAGTTTTATAATGCTAGGTTTGTGAGATAATTCTGGTTTAATTTCAAATAGCACTTTGACCCTCACACCCAATTTTAGAAGGGAAAGGGCAGAGGAAAGATACAAGATGCATTGCAATGCAGTATATGAAGCAAGGTCTCTCTCAAACATAATTTTCTGTACCTGCTGCAATTGTTGACTGCCTCCCCAGTTAAAGGCTAAAGCATTTGCTTTAAGATTATGTATATATGGAGAAAGATTTGAGTATTAATCTCCCATCAGTCAGCATCAACTCCTCGTCCAGTGGAAATCTTAAGCAATTCATTCATATCAAAGCCTATAAGTCAGTTATTGGTAAATGCATTTCATTTAGCCAACAACAGAGAGACTTACTATTAGAACACTCTTGGGACTCACTCAGAGGAAAACACACTTTGTTCAAAATACCCAAATCAACACACATGCACACTTCAAACCATGAAAGATAGTTATATTAGGCTTACTGAACCATGTACAAACAAGCAGGTTAGTGCCCTTAGGACAGATTAATTGCAGCACACTTTGCCAAGAATTCCAACTCATGGCAAAAGAGACACCCGCAAAAAGTGGCTGTAATTTAAATAGTAGCATGCCGGTTTGTAAATCCAATGTTCCAGTGCTTAAAATGTTTATGTACTTGTGTGTCGCATACCACCACAACTTGAAGAACTTTAAAGATTAGACTCCATACATACCACTCCAGCGTGGTGGACCTGAATCATAAATGTAACACATATTAACTTTCTCTAAAGCACTCTAATCTCACCAACTTCCCATATTTTATCCCCACAAAACAATACATCTGAGTTCCAAAGCCTGTCCAATATGGGTTAAGCCAGTGGTTCTCAAACCAGTGGGTCACAACCCAGTTTTTGGTGGTTCGTGAACCTGACAGGGTAGATTAGGCCATGTGCATCAAAGGTTAAATAACCTGCTATATGGGGGGGGGGGGAAGAGAGAGAGAGAGAGAGAGAGAGAAAGCATTGCAGTCCAATCACCATTATAGCCACAGAGGCTTGAGCGGCTGGTAAACTGCAATCTTTTTTTTTTTTTTTTTTTGGGATACCCATGTTAAAATGTTTGAGAACCACTGGATTAGACTCTCAATGCAGATAACTAGCCAGCTAGCCCTTGACATACCCACTGATAGTATGCAATTAAGGTCACAATCCTATGCATGTCTACTTAGAATCAAGTCCCACTGAGTTCACTAGAACTTAGTCCCAGGTAGGGGTGCATAGGATTTCAGTCTAAATCACTGACTTCTTGCAGTCGAATTATCTGCCCCACCCTCCCCAGCGTCTAATGATATTTGTTCATTTGCCAAAGAGATAAAAACCAGAAACATTTTTAAAAATGTACACGTGGCAGAGACTTGTATCTACACTTAGAGTCTTGTTTCTGGCTCTGTAGTGCTTGCAGCTTACAAGACAAGCTTTTTACTGAAAAGAGCAGAAGACTCGGCTGCTTACATAAATTGAAGCTGAAGCACACTGCATCCTGAACCGAATTCAATAAGATTCACTCCCAAGTTCCTGTGCCTAAGACTGTAGCAGAAAATATGAACTAATTTTATCTAGAGAAGTTTTCCTGAGCATGCCATAAACACAGGCTTCAATATCACGAATATGATTACTGGACTGCATGAGGAGAGGACTCACCTTGTCTACGCAGCTCATTTTTAACAGCTTCTACTCCTCCTGTTTTTTCAATAAAATCATATATAACCTTGGATGTTTCTTTGTCTTTTAACTGAGCCTCTGAAATTCCACACATATCAAACAGGTTTTTCAGCTCTGGATCCAGGTTGTTAACCTATGGGAAATATTTTACACCTATTTGCAGCTACCATTTTGTTCAGCATGTAGTACAACAAATTCCTGTACTTTTCACTGAGTTTATCTAAGCTGTTTCATATTTCACTACAGTATGTCACTTAACAACAGGGATGTTTTCTCCAGAAATGCATCACTGAACACATTTGTCGTGCAAGCATCCTAAAATGGCAGCTGGGTAATGCCCCAGAATACCTTGAGGCTGCCAGTAGTACACCAGAAAGCCTTGCTGCACCATAGTGCACTTGCCACGACCCACTAAAAATCGGGTCAAGACCCACAGTTTGGGAACTGAAGCTCCACCGTTGTAGATGTGGTTGGTTGTTGACTGACATGTCATTACGCAGCACATACCTGTATTTTAAAAAGAAAGTATTTCTTCAACTAATCTTTCCTCACAAAATCCTCATGAGTCAGAGAATAAGCCAAAAAAAAAAAAAGGTACAGGATAAATTCCTGTTTTTACACATGAAGCTTGAGCATTTTTGCTGAACTGTTTACAATGCAAATATACAAGTTATACCAATCAAAATACATGTCAGATTACAGTTGCCCTTCTTCCTCTTTCGGTTCCACAAACAGTGTTCTCAAAAATAGTGAGCAGCCAAAAATTCAAACCTCTAATGCTAAAAGGCGCAGAGTTTTGAACAATTTGTCACTATCAAAGCTTACTTACATCAAAACCTGTGTTTGGATCCCAGCCAACATGTCCAATATGTCTGGGGAAACAAACAAGCAAAAGACATATAGGGTTAAAGCAACTATAAATATTGTGCGTAATCTTCAAGACTAAGAATGGCCCAGTTACTCCACTGATACAAAAACGATTATATGGAAAAGGTTGGGATGAGACACAGCATGATTCCACACCAGAACTATTCCAGAGAATCTGCTCATATTATTTAGACTAGTCAGTGTAAAAAGACTGACTGATAGTACTGTAGCTTAGAAACATCAGAGTTAGCTAAAGGGAGTTTCTAACAACTTTCAAAAGCAGACTCCCTGAAGACTCAAAAAGGTCATATTATACTGGCAAAACCCCTTTTATAACCAGGGGTTATAACCACTGTGAATAGAGTTCCTTCTGAAGGAACTGCAGTTTTTCTGTATGAAAAGCACAGCATGGACTATATAATGTATTTCAGCTTCCTAGCTGGGTTCAGTTCCTAGCACAAGTTCTAAGCACTGATAAAAACCATGAGATGCCATTCTTAAGACTTCAGTGGCAATTTAAAAGTGATTTTCAAACTTCCTACGCAGAAATAGGAGCTTTTCCACGTGGATTTGTATGCCAAAGAATGCACATGCACTTCTCTTGAAAGCCCTGCATACCGCAAAGACACTACAGTACATTTTGTAGTGCTTGCTCAGAACATCAGCCAGATCTCATTGATGTCCAATGCAAGTTAATTCTGTACCCTGGAGCATTCTCCAAGACACACTGTAACGGAAGATCTGGAGCAGTAGACAAGCTGACTTTCAGGAAAGTTTGCTCATGTTAGTGATCTCATCCAGGAATCTCAGAGTTCAGAGGAACACCATTTGAAGCTCCAAAGTCTAACTACTAATTATCCAGTATACTCGGACAGGTAGCACACAAGTGAAAAGGGATTGAAGACTTACTTCCTAACACTAACCAAACAGAAAGGAAAAACACTAGTTCCCTTAGTGTTTAAATGCTCAAACCACCATTTGATCTGCCTATTGATTTAGATGACAATGGCCAATTTACTAACAGGTTTTGGCCCTCTGAAGTTCAAAGGCTTACATGAGAATTGGTGTGCTTATGCTTTAAGACAGTAGGCGCCAAACCCTGGCCTGCAGGCTGGATCCGGCGCCTGCTGTGATTCTTCCCTGGAGTGAAGGGAGCTTATCATTCCACGAGGGAGCCACTTCATTGTGTCTGATCGCCCCCAATCTTCATGCCGGCCAGTCACTTCTGGGTTCTGTTGCCCCAGCAGGCTTTGTGCCTGGATTTCCAGGCAGACATGGCTGGCTGGGGTGAAAACTGGGGGCGATTGGAGGCGCAATGAAGAGACTCTCCGGTGAAACGGTAAGCTCCATCCACACCAGGAAGGCTTTAAGTGAACAAGACAGAATGAGTGTTTGGGGTTGTCCAAACCTACTTTGAGGAGACAACAGGTTGGATGCAGAAGCACCACAGACTTAACACAGTCTTCTTAACACAGACTATATCTCTCACAGAACTACTATTTTACTCTTCATGGAAGTTAGAATTCTAACCAAAGCAACTGTTCACTACTAAATGGCAGCAAGATACTACAGTCACAAGTTGACAATTGGCATTATCACCAGGATTCTACAGGGTGGACTTGTGTGAACTGGGCTGTATTTTTTGTTTGTTTGTTTTTGGCTGTGTATGCTCACTAAACAGGTAACACTAAACAGATTTAAGTCCCTTTTTTATTTTCCTCATTTTTCCGTTGCAGACCAACTGAAATGAAGATTAAGTACAGGCGTCCCCTGGTACCAGCAGATCTGCTATCTGCAGATCCAGTTCTCTGCACCTCCCTTGTACTCATTACCTTGCCTTTGTTCTTGCTTTTACAGAATGCTAAAAGAGGAATGCAATGAGCAGGCAGGCAGGAGGGATGATAAAGGGAGAGACAGGCAGAATGTTAACAGGTAGCCTTGTTTCCTGCTAATGCTCTGGCAGTCTCTCCCTTTATCATCCCGGCTTGACCCATTCCCATGTTAGCAACCTGTAGAAGCAAGGATTTAAGTGATCTGTAAAAGCAGAAACGAAGGCAAGGTTAAAGGCATGGGTGAGCGAGGGGCTGAGAAGCCTATACTTACTATAGAATTCCCTCTTATCCACGGTTTCAGGTATCCAAGAGGGAGAGCAGAAACATATCCCCCATGGATACCGGAGGACGCCTGTATGACTGGACAAGAGAACAAAAATGAATCTGGCCTGTAGCTAACAGCCTCTTAGAGATTCACTTGAATGGAAAGCCCCCCAAAATCCAAACTTCCTGTGCTGCTTGAATACTCCAAATCCGACACCCTCCCATTATTTCTTCTGCTCCTTAATCATTCCATATCACTTTGTAATGAAATGGCTTTGCTGAAATCTAAGCGCGAGCACCGAAATATTCTATTTTATAAATATCCAGTCAACTGCATCTTAAAACACTTTGAAATTTATATTTTCGTGATCGTTTGGGGGGGGGTGGGCAGAGGGCTCCTTTCTCTCTCACACGCACAAAATGATTCTCTCCATGCGGCATTCAACCAATTAAGTGTGGGAAGCACTGAAACTATAATGCAAATACGTAGGCAGAAGTCTTTAGGTTTCCTCTTTTGTCTGCTTGGCTTATAACAGGGCTTAGCATACAGAAGCAAACTTTAAAATCTTGCATAAATGATTAGATGCTAATCATTAGGATTAACTCAAGACTTTAAAAAGAGTATCTATTGTTAACAGCCTCTTCCTACAATATAAATTCTGCAAAGCGAACAGGCACTCTTACTGGAAGTTGCTTGGAGTTCCAATATCTGCCTTTGTCAATCTCTTCTTTTTTGCTTTTGCTTTTTTCTTCTCTTTGATATATGAGATATTGTTGATTTGTGAGCCATAAAATCTATTCGTGGTGATCTCTGGATTTTTGATATCAACCGTTGCCATCGGTAGACTTGGACCTGAAAAATTACAAAAGCAGGCATTCGATTTGCAGTACTTTGGCTGCTCTTATGCTTCTAAGACTTCATGAATCACATATTTTGTGACACATATTATAGAAATAGGGAAAGGAAACAGAATTCCTCTCCAGAGGAATTGCAGTTATACCTTACCTAGCAGAGCAACACAACAGAAAGTCAGACTATCTTTTTCTGCTCTTCTTTTAAAAAATGCCTGCACATTATGATCATGATGTTCAAGTTCTGAGATGGTGAGCATACAACGCTGGATAATTTTTTTCTTATATGCAACAATAATAATATCCTCCGCTCAGAAATCTGTTTAACATATTTTTCAGTGGCAGGTCCAGTTTTAAAGTCTTTTGATTCCATTTTGCAGTGGAAATAAATGGGAAAATTATGTGTCGTAGTTTTTGAGAAGAACTCACTACTCCTTGTTAATCCTTGCGTGATATGCATTCAAGTTATTGGCATCAAATTGAGTATGCTTACAAGAAAAATCAAGAGGTGTGCATTAGCAAGCAAACAGCACATGATTTATTTTAAGTTCTTAATGTAGGAAAGAGACTGGACTCTGCAGTGCATACTGTACACACTCTCCTTAACTAGATCTATTAAGTCTGTGCTGCTTTCTTCTGACTGCGACATGTGACTTTTTACATTGGTACAATAATAAGCACCTGGGAGGTGCTTATTATTGTACCAATTATTATTGGTACAATAATAATAATAATAATTATATATAATAATATATATAATAATATTATTATTATTATTAATTATTATTATTATTATTATTAATCCCTTATTAACAAGGGAGGGCACCAGGATGAGGTCTCTTGTTATCTGGTGTGCTCCCTCCCTAGGGCATTTGGTGGGCCGCTGTGAGATACAGGAAGCTGGACTAGATGGGCCTATGGCCTGATCCAGTGGGGCTGTTCTTATGTTCTTAACTACAATTCCCAGGAGGCCTTGCAGGTCTTGTTGTCTGGTGTGCTCCCTGGGGCATTTGGTGGGCCGCTGTGAGATACAGGAAGCTGGACTAGATGGGCCTATGGCCTGATCCAGTGGGGCTGTTCTTATGTTCTTACCTGGTTAGTACATACATAAATATTGCAATACATAAATATTGCAATCATGTCTACTTTCCCACATATATGCTGTGGAATCACTACAGGCAGCTTGCTACAAAAGCAGGTAGGCACAGAAAAGCCAAGCAAGAGCAAGTCAAGCATGAATTTCACATGTAGGGCTGGGTTTGAGAGGAGGAAGAGGCATTAGTTCTAACACTCTACTGTCAAAAGGAAGGCAGCTGCAGGAATTAACAGATCTTAGGAAACATCATATTCATTAAAGGTATAATCTAGAGCTAAACTTTGGGTTGCATTTTGGCTTAAGCAAAGTAACTGCTGTACTTTACTCCGTAAGTTTACTAGAAACACTGCAACATTCAAATCTTAATACCATGCACACATAGATTAGTTCCATCAAATCCACATCAGGTAGTATGGGATATATTTTTCGGGACAGCTCCAGGACAGAGGTTTATCTTGGTGATAAAAAAGGCCTCAAATAATACCAGATGTGCCAATCAAATGTTCAGATGTGCCAATCAAATGTTCAGATCTCTCTGTCAAATTAAGGATTTCCGGATTCTGGCTTTATGAAACATAAAATTAAGTGAAACATAAAATTAAGTGTCTCATAGTATTTCCAAGCAAGATGAGAGTTGAATGGACTTGGTCCGGGGTGGAGGGAGAGAGGGAAAAGAATCAGATTTCAGCATTTGATTACACCTGTATTTTATATGACGCTAATTTACTTCACAGTGTTGAGACAATAAGATGAGACAATCTTGTCACAACAAACAATAAAATAGACACAAGTAAATCTGAAGTAAGGTTCCTCTAGCACACCATAGAACAAGAAACTATCAATCTAAATTTAGTCATAAATCTACGACACTTCTACACTGAAATCTTCCATTGCTTGAAATTTCATCTCCTTCTAAGAACATTCTGAAATCACTACATTTAACTTACTTTTCATATGCAAGTCTAATTTGATTAGGTATTTTAACCACTTTAAATTTTCACACCAAACAGTAACCTCAACGCAGAAATAATTTGCAGCTCATGAAAAGTCAAGCTTACCATTTGCATTTGATTTTGGCTGTCCACGAGGAATGCATGAATCATCTAATGAATTTACATTTTCTTCCAACACCGCCATATTTATATCCAACAAAACTTTCCCCATCATAAAACAAGCACCTTCCCCATCAGCTGTGGAGAGCTCTATTAGCGAGGATGAAAGGGGCCTATGAAGTTCATCATTCGGAAGAACTTGACAATACAGTGGTCTTAAACACCCACTGACATTGATATCTGCCACATCCTCAGAGGGATTTCCCGAAAACGTAGTACAAAACATGGCAGTATTTGTGAAACTTCTATATTTTGCTCAAATGCTGCCTGCAGGAGGGCAGTTTGCCACAGGCTATATCTGATTCTAGCTCATGTGTTAAAATGAAACTGAACCACATGATTCCTGGTGAGCTGTTTAAAAACTAATTCTGATAAATCCCTGTTTTCATCCCGGCCATTATGATGGCGGGTCAGTAAAACCACAGCTAACTGCTTCGTTTTGAAGAGACTTTTCCATTAACAACAAGAATAAAAACACAAATCCCAGGAAATTACAGGCTAATGCGTTTTACATAACCATTAATGCCAGTTTGTTTAATCCTACATTTTTCCCCCTATGCAACACTAAGCAAGCATTCTAATGAAAGGATAGTTTTAAAGCGGCTGGAGACATCTACTGAACTTATGTGACAAGTATCCGATATTTGATGGTTTTTAAAAAAATAACCATATTTCTAATCCAAACAGGTACATTCATCTAATTCTAGCTCATGATTCGCAGCTACAATGAATTCTGCAGACCTAATGCCAGTTTTAAAAGACAGTGAAATCTGTGGTTTGTCACCACCACCTAGACATATTCACCGATTTTTACCCAATCCTTTTATGCCACTGGCTTGTGGTTCTCCCCTGTGTCATTCTTATAAAGTGTCTTTTGCAGTCTTATAAAGCGTCTTCAAAGTGTCTGTTGAGCAATTCTATAGCTAATCATCATAACTATAACTATATAGTTGCCTACTGAAACACAAATGACAGGCACTTTTGCTCTTTAGAAGCGATGAGTTTTAAAAAAGTTAGGAGTTAAGTGAAATATTTAAAGAGGAAGGTGACTAGAAGGTTCATAGTCCAACAAACAGAATCTTACCATTTGGAAGATCTCGTCTTTTCTCTGTTAAAAAAAAAAGAAACACATACATTGGTTCCATTAATGCATAGTTGAATGTTAGTCTTCAAATACTTGCTACACATTTTCTAAATTTGTCTAGTGATAAACACTGCATCAGAAGCTGAAGAAAAGGAAAAACCCACCCCACTTTCCTTTATTATGGAAACTGGTTTAAGTCTCCTCTAACAGCCCAAGGATGACCTCAAAATAATCTCCCTGTAGGGCTGTTATTGATTTAGTTGAACACAGGCTTAGAGAGTCAGGCTTTCAGTGTTAAGTCACAATTCAGTGCTATTTCAAAAGAAAACTTGGAGTTAGAATTGTACTATTTTCTATTGTAATTTTATGCTTTAATAGTAAAAAAAGCATGCATAAATTGAATATAGCAACCACTATTACATTTAGTTCTTAGTCAAACCAACACAAAAGATCCTTCCGTTTACAGCACAGTTTGGTTCTCATTTCAAATGAACAATTCATGCTAATATTAAATTTTATTTCCCCCCGTTTCAGAAGTGGATATGCATCACATTGCTTGCACCTCAGAGGTCATGGGTCTTATTTGGCACTTCAGTGCCAATCAAGCCTACAAACCTAGTTAATTGCAAATACCCGATAGTAAACAATAAAATGGGCAGTAGAAGGCTAAGTGAACAATATTATGTGAAGTTGCTATGTGAAGTTGCAGATACTTCACAACAACTGCACTACATCCTGCTTAAACAAGCCTCACAAAGTGTAACACCTCATCTGCTGTTTTGAGAAGTGGGCCTTGGTATCTCACAAGACCTAGGAAGAGACATTGGTTTCTGCTCTTGGGCTTAATTGTAAGGGTCCTAGAATTGTGTTTGCCCACAAGATTTGAACACTTAGCTGTATCACATATCACACTTCAAATGAAGTTATGTTTTGCTGTCTTGCCTTGTTTAATATAGATGCCACTGCTATTCTCACAATAGTAAGAATTATTTCCAGCACAGTAGTACAGACTTAGAACTCCATCTGGTGGCTAAAGATAAAAATTGTCTTGTATAGTATAAGCCAGGGGTGTCCAAACTTTTGGCAGGAGGGCCACATAATCTTTCTGACTCTGTGTTGGGGGCCAGGGGGAAAAAAGAATTAAATTACATTTAAAATTTGAATAAATTTACATAAATGAATATATTAGAGATGCAACTTATATGAATGAATGAAGGTCTTGCAGTAGCTCGAGGCCTATAAAAGGCCTTGCACAAAGCAAGGCCGGCCTTTTGTTTGCTGCCACTGCTGCATCACAGAAGTGAAATAGCAAGTAGTCGAGGGAGCACTTGTCCCACAGCTCAGGTGAGAGGTTGAACAGTCGTCCTCATACTGAGAGCAGTTGTGTCGGCCAGCATGGGCTCCAGCAAGTCTCTGGAGGGCCAAAGGCTCATTGGAGACTGGGGGCTCCCCGCGGGCCAGATTGGGAGCCCCTGAGGGCCGCAAGTGGCCCCCGGGCCGGGGTTTGGGCACCCCTGGTATAAGCAATCATAAAAGACTTGATTTTGCCTTCAGAAAATATTCTTGCACAAGCACAAAACCAATGATAACCCCTGGTAAAGGAAGCACCCTGGTCTTTCACTGTATGGAAGGCACAAGGAGGAGGGGGCAGGGCATCTAAGCATTAATTACACTGATCCCTGAAAGAGGCATTCTGGCAAAGATCTACAACATGCACAGAATCGCTAACGTTACACTGAAAGTGGAACTGCTATGGTACAGCAGTTGTTGGTCATTATCTGTCTATCACCAATTGTTTGTGTGAGGAGAGAGAGACCTGGAAGACAGTGTGTGCTGGCACGGAAGTCTACCTCATGGACATAGAAGGTGTGGTGTGAGAGAGAAAGTGTCAGTTGAAGCAATCAGATGAGCTAGTAGGAAATCCACCACAAAAGCAGCTTTGGTTTTGCAAAACAGGTTTTCAAAATATAAACATTTACAAATTTTGCTCAATGATATCAAAGAGCAGGAAGAATTTCAATCTTACTTCCTAGGGCTCAAACTGTTAGCAGCACATTGCAGCTACTTTGCTTCAATCAAGGGACAAATCTAGATCAGGGGTGCCCAAACCCCAGCCCTAGGGCCACTTGCGGCTCTCGAAGACTCCCAATGAGGCCCTCAGGGAGACCCCAACCTTCAATGAGCCTCTGGCCCTGCGGAAACTTGCTGGAGCGCACACTGGCCCGAAGCAACTGCTCTCAGCGTGAGGGCGACTGTTTGACCTCTCGCGTTAGCTGTGGGATGAGGGCTCCCTCCACCACTTGCTGTTTCACATCTGTGATGCAGTAGCGGCAGCAAAGGAAAGGCCAGCCTTGCTTTGTGCAAGGCCTTCTATAGGCCTTGAGCTATTGCAAGACCTTCATTCATTCGCATAAGTTCATCTTTAATATATTCATTTATGTAAACGTATGTAAATTTATTCAAATTTTAAATGTAAATTAATTATTCCCCCCCGCCCCCAACACAGTGTCAGAGAGATGATGTGGCCCTCCCGCCAAAAACTGTGGACACCCCTGATCTAGTTGAACCACAATTAATCCCTCATTACCTTTGCCTTATAGATGATAAACTCTTTTGGCAGAAATTGGCCGAGGTGACAAGGCATCGTACAATTGCATTGCATAACTAGTACTTTCTGAACTTATACATTGTGATTAGGTGCAAATACTACATTTGCACACAGAAATATACCGGTATCCTCACGAGAGAGAACTGCGAGTCCAAAACTTAAGTCCAGTTCATACAACACACTACTTTATCCACATGAGCTAAAGTGAGGTTGCCCACTACCATTCTAGTGATGAGCATGTTCCCTCAGCTTGATCTGAGTAATTGGTTACATGTCTGCAATCTACCGGTTCTCACATTCTCTCTTCATGCATGTGCGTAACTGGAGAAAGGTCAAGACTGTCTATGCGCCCAATATTTATTGTGCAAACAGGCACTGAGGCACAGATGGTTTTCAATAGATACTTCATTAACAGCGCAATCCTATTAAGCACTGGCACAGAGGATCCACGCAGTCCATGCCATATCCAGCGCGGATACTGAGCAGGCTAGAGGTCTCCTGGGGGTAAGGGAACATTTGCTCCCTTATCAAGTATTGAGCCCTAGCCTGCCTGATGGAGCTACTTGGATCTCTGCCAGCAAAACTGCTACTGCAAGTACAAGTACCCCATGCAGGACTCTCAGAGCCAGGATGGGGATTAGGATATGGTGGAGGCCTCCTCCACCATCCCTGTCCCTTCCAGACCTCAACTGCCCCTGCCCCAAAACAGCGTTACTCACTTTCTTTCCACCATCCCCCATACTGCTTGGTGCTGCATTTACCAGCGCCAGCAGACACGGAACCAGTGGGATGGCACAAGCCTTCCTGCTAGCACTATCCTAGACTGAGATTTTTTTTTTCACTTTAATCGTGTCATGGACCAGGTATTGCTGGATCTTATTTGCAAAACATTGCACTGACATTCACTGCATTTGCCCAATGTAGAAGAGTTCACTTTGCATACGATTTGTTGGTGATGACTGTACTTACGTACACCCATGTCCGACACACTTCTTGATTGTTTCAAGTTGTGAATAAGTAATTTCTCATGAATTAATGCACTGGGGCATTCAATGATGAGAGAGGGGTTGTAGCTCAGTGGTTGGGTACATGCTCTGAGTGCAGAAGGTCCTAGGTTCCATCTCTTACATTTCCAGGTGGAACTGGAAAAGACCCCTGCCTGGTCTGAAAACCTGGACAGCCCTACTGCTAGTCAGTAAAGGTAATATTAATGTAGATGAATCAGTGGTCTGACTCAGTAGAAGGAGCTTCCTAATGTTTGCCGTATTTGATTAACAGCTTAAATCAGCTGAACTTGGAGGAGGGCATCTCAGTTTGTTTCTTTTCAACATTCACCAGGGACAGGGTGTCTTTACACTCTCACACACTCAGAAGTTTTTCCACCTCCTGGTAACCAGTACCATCCTCAAACTAAGTTTAAGCAAACAATTGTGTTAAGCCTTCAGATGTTCATTCTGAACAAGCTCCTCACAGAGCAGAAATACAGGAAAACTTGATACATACCAGATTTTCGCTGCCGTCGTCCAAGTAAATCTGTTATTGTCTTCTGGAATTTTTTTGCTTCTTCTTCACTAGCAAAATTAAGACCCATCTGACATGTCTGAAAGACAATAACTCTCCAATCAGCATAATTAACTTTAAGAAACTACACAAGAACTTGCACACTCCATACAACCTCAAGAAAGCTGAATGAACAAAAGTTGCACTGAAACTTCAGCATTAAGCTGTGAGCTTATCTCCTATTGTCTTTAATAAGAACTATGTACCTAGCGCACGAGTTCTCAAAGCATGGGTTGTGAGCTGCTGAGGGGGTTCACAAAACTAGGTTTAATCCCTGGAATCTGCTATCTGAAACCTCAGAAAGCCACTGCCAGTCAATACTGACAAAACTGACTTAGATGGACAAACATCTTACTCCAGCAGTTCTCAAAGTGCGAGTTGCAACAAAGTGTAATGGGGGGGGGGGGGTTGGATAAGTTTGCATATTATTTTTTGGCAGCTGCAATAGCAGTTTGAGAACCTGTGACTCAACAGGTACAGAAGATGATAAATTTTAAGCTAAATGAAAACAAATGAGTCTGTAAACCCGTGATTGGATCCAAAGATGAGTGAACGGAACTTGATTTGTGCCATGGGGTTTTTCTACCACCTCCTCCCCACTGCACTCCTGTGTCTCCTGTGAGGTTAAGGGACTCACCAACATGGTGTGGGGTAGAAACAGGAGGAAGGACTGGTAAGGGAGCCCTCTTGTGCAAGGGGAATTGCCCTTTCATTTGTATTAAGTTCTGCTGAACGCAAGCCAACAAAATCACAAATATGCTTTCCAAAGTGAATTACCATCAGGAAATACATTTGAAATTGCACAGGCCATTACAGTACTTGGTTGAACAATTAACTGGATACCATTTCAGGTGCAGGGAGTCGAAATGATTTTGGCTGGCTTTGGCAGACAAAGATTTGTGGTCACCAGGCCTCTCCTCCAGGGGCATCTTGTCCTCAATTTGTATCGTACTTCCAAGATGCAGCACCAGAGTCAGAGATATCCCTTACTTCCCACCCCATTTCCCAATGGGGAGGAAAAGAGGCACTCATACTTTTCCTGCACACTTGTCATGGCAAACTAAAATATGAAATGGTATGCATGTGCAAATACCTGTTCATGGCAGCAGGGAAGTAAAACTTCTTTGTTGAAATTTATCACTTGACACTTTATAGGTTGTTTAAACAAAAAAGCATATGCTTAAGGAGATAACAGGGCAAGAAACAAAGAACAATGAAAGACTTACATCTCCAGCAAAGGTATGAAAATATGCTCTAGGACTATTATATACAAAGTTATTATACAATTCTTGTTCCCATAACTGCTTTCCATCCTGAAAGAAAACAAGAAAAAATGCAAATATAATAGTGATTACAGTCATGTTCCACTGCAATTTCTGCAAGTTAACCAAAACTAATTTCTTCTCGCACCTTAGAGATTCCTAGAAGACATCAATAGTATCTTCTTGGAAAACTCAGCAGTAGCATTACTCCAAAGGCAGACCCATGCACTTATTTCTTGGTAATCTGCTCTATGCAAGTGTTTTCACAACACAGTTTTGGAAATGTACTCGTATGGGTTAACTGCACAAATTCTACACAGCTTCTTTATACAGACATTTATAGCTTAGATAATGGTATGGATTGTTGTATTAGAAGCTGCTTGAGTATGGCCAAGATCCAAAGCTTAGACATATATGCACAAAAAGCCATATGTAACTGAAGTTTTATTTTGGCAGTTTACTACTGATAAAAATATTTTAAATTACATAGCCACCTGTCTGTTGAATAAGAATTTGTGCAACAAAATCAAGAAGCAAAGTTACATCCTTGCATGTCCCTCTGCCGAACTAGAAGTTGGTTTTTTTTTTTTGAAGTAGTTACATGTGTCACAGACCTAAAAATGCCTTCCACATTTGTTACTAGAGTTTAATCATTCTCTCTCTTTCTCTCTCTCTCATACACACACACGTTGTTTCCAGATACAGTCATCTTTGCATCTTGCACAAGGGTTATGTCCTAGTATCAGTGCATAAAGCTAAAACTGCATATACTCAAAATTGCCTTGAAAATTCCCAACATCTGGAAAATGCATACTGTCTGTTTAACTCACAGAGGACACAGGCTGGAGCAGAGACCGAATGCAGCTTCTTTCATTGACCCCTGGCTTCCTTCGGGGCATGAATTTAGTAAGTAGAAAGGCAGGCGGAATAGCCTGTATTAGTTGAACTGCTGTTTGTTTTTGTTGTTGTTGCAGATCGCATAAAGTTGAAACTGCACAAGTCTCTCAGACGCTAGATGCAGGGCTGACAGTATATGCAATCCATGCAAACTATCCAATCCTCATAACAAAAATTTAAACTAAAAGTGGAAAAAAAGACATGCTCACCTTTATATCGTATAATCTGATAAAATAAGACCTTTGTGGATTGTCTTTAACAAGGCAGGTTACACCACAGCATTTCTTTGACCACATGGCATTGCGATCTGCTGCATATGTCTGAACCACTGCAGAACACATTGTCTAAAAAGAAGAAAGTAAGACTTTAAGATTTGGAGCTTATCATCATGCTACACCTGTGGTATTTTCAACATACAGAGCAATTATGACATCAGACACCACTAGTCTCTCCTTATTAGAAAGAATTTTTTTAATTAACAGCAATACAGTTCTTAGTGAGGTATCTCTTAGAACAAATACAAGGACAACTAATGCATATATCTGCTTAAAATAGCTGCCATTTTGAGATAAATATAGCGCTAAACATTAGTAACCTTTATTCAAAAAGGGTTACATAATCCCACTAAGCTTGCAACAACTGGGAACAAGGTTTGGTAGCGATTTGGCAGATATCAGATTTATTGTAGCTAAGAGGTAATAGTTTGAAGTTGACCGCAAGGAATATTGAGCAAAAGTGCATTATTTTTATTCTTTTGTATTACGAATTCTGTTAGCCGCCTTGAGCCTTGGAGAAGCGGAGTAGAAATCTTTAAATAAACAAAATCTTGCTTGAAGGTCTACCTAGCTCAGTTATACTCACAGCGCAATCCTAAGATCATGCTGAACCATATAGCACATCTGCGGTGACTTGGAGCAGGTCACGCCAGCACAAAGACATGTGCTGGAGCACCAGATCCTGTCCCTGCACAGATTGAAGCAGGTAGGTTTGCACTTGGTTGTTGCAGGGAATGGGTGAGGGTGGTAGGATAGTGTTCTAGGGGTGGGGAGGAGAGTTTCTGGGCAAGGTAGGGTTGAATGGGAGGTTGATTGGGCCCTGGAGGAGAGCTGGACCAGCAGTGGCAGTACAACATTGTATCTAAATGACCAGCCGCGGCAACCTACATGGGCTGCTCAAATTTGCACCAGCTAAAGAGCTGGCATAGATCTGAGTAGCCCCATAGGGCAGGCTGAGGGGGAAAAATATCGCTGTACACCCTGAGGTGACCTGCTCCTAACCTGTGTAGGATACAGTGCAGGTCATGCGGTCTGGCCATACTGGTGCAGGTTAGGGTTGATCTGCCCATAAACCAAGTATTTGGGGGTCAAGACCAACAAAATAGCCAAACTTCAGCTCTTATTTTCAAAAGTCATGGATTTGCAGCTGTAAAGAAAGGGTGGGTCTTAAAAACATCTAACTTCTCATCAGATGGCAAGCAGCAAGATAATCATCCAAAAACACCTTCTCTAAGCACTTCAAAAACCCACTTAGGAATCTTCACTGTTTACAGTCTTTCTTTGCAACAAGAAACATTGCAGAATGCATCGGCTGGATCTATACACAATATAAAGTTAACATTACTGTGCAACAGAATTCTATGCAAAACATAAAATGCTTTCAGACCACCAGCTTCCTCTTGTTGGCAACCTTCAGTCTCAAGAGACTATGGTATCGCGCTCTGAAAGGTGGTTTTGGAACATCGTCTAGTGTGGCTGAAAAGGCCAATCCAGGAGTGACAATCCCTTCCACACCGGGAGCAAGTGCAGTCTGTCCCTGGTCTGTCTCCCTGGCTATGGGCCTTCCTTCTTTGCCCCTTAGCCTCAGACTGTTGGCCAAGTGTCTCTTCAAACTGGGAAAGGCCATGCTGCACAGCCTGCCTCCAAGCAGAACGCTCAGAGGCCAGGGTTTCTCACTTGTTGAGGTCCACTCCTAAGGCCTTCAGATCCCTCTTGCAGATGTCCTTGTATTGCAGCTGTGGTCTACCTGTAGGGCGCTTTCCTTGCATGAGTTCTCCATAGAGGAGATCCTTTGGGATCCGGCCATCATCCATTCTCACGACATGACCGAGCCAATGCAGGCGTCTCTGTTTCAGCAGTGCATACATGCCAGGGATTCCAGCACGTTCCAGGACTGTGTTGTTTGGAACTTTGTCCTGCCAGGTGATGCCGAGAATGCGCCGGAGGCAGCGCATGTGGAAAGCGTTCAGTTTCCTCTCCTGTTGTGAGCGAAGAGTCCATGACTCGCTGCAGTACAGAAGTGTACTCAGGACGCAAGCTCTGTAGACCTGGATCTTGGTATGTTCCGTCAGCTTCTTGTTGGACCAGACTCTCTTTGTGAGTCTGGAAAACGTGGTAGCTGCTTTACTGATGCGTTTGTTTAGTTCGGTATCAAGAGAAAGAGTGTCAGAGATCGTTGAGCCAAGGTACACCAGCTTCCATAATATTTAAATTTAGACTTCAGAGTTACGAAATTCTCAAGTTAACGAAAACTCATTCTGTTTTTATGATGTAGTACTTAGTACCATGGATACAGAACTATTTGCAAAAGAGCCAAGCTGGGAGGAGAGCGACAGGCCAGACTCATGAGTGAGAGGAGATAGTTTGGTGTTTTGACTGCTGTTTTCTTGCCTTACAACTTTCACATAGGCAATGCTTAAAAGAGAGGCACCAGGCCTCAAGTCTAACCAGATGCAGTAACTTTGGACTTGAGAGCTTCCCCCACGGCAAATGGCTACTAGTTGTGATCAGGAATGAAGTCAGGTGGTAGCTGGGTTTCACCTACAAAAGACGTCTGTTTCAGCTGGGTTTCATGTCTGTTTCCAACACTAAGGGTTACATTTATATGCACCAGTGGTGACTGAGCACCTAGTTTTCACCCTTGCTTATATTTCTTTCAGGTTCTGTTCTGCAAAATCAAACATTTGCCATCTACTACAATTTATAGACCAACTCTAGTTCTACACGACTAGTTGCCACATGCGCTCATTTCAAGGTTCACGGAAGCCTGAACACTACTAGCAGGACTTGTGATTTATTCAGAACAGGCTTATAATCTGATGAACTAGAACAGCCAGTGTGAATCCAAGACACAATTCAAAGAGAAAAAACCATATGTTGCTAATTATGGTTACTAGACATATTAGTTGATTATTAAATTTCTTGACTTGCCATCTATTAAGCTATCTGTTCCAGTCACTTTGAAAGACGTATTTCGAAGATGTAGATTTTGCTACAGCACTCCACATAGCAAGCCTACAATTACTTCTGCGAGTTTTGTTATGTTATGTTTTATTTTTTAGAACTTTTTTAACAGATCTGTCAAGTTGTGGCACTGTAAAAGCATCCGTGGCCAACATTTTTGTTGTTCAAAAGAATTAGGTTCAATAACGGGAAGATCATTTAATTAAAAGATTACAGTACGGGCACAATAGCAAAGAAGTGCCGTAGAATCACTGAAGGTTTTTAAGGTGATATAGAGGCAGTTGATTAGCTTGGCGGACAAGCCTAGTCTTTGCAACAGGCTAAACCTGTATTGGGGATGTACCAATACAGACCAAGTGAATGTTCCTTCCTACAAAAAAATCCTACAAAAAAAATCCATACATATAGAATACTAGCATGTCAGAATGAGGATGTGTGTTTCCCAAACTGTGATTGTTGGTGGGTCATGAAACCTACAAGCTGATAGCTGCCAAGGAAAATGCATGGAGTCCTATGGAAAGTGAAACTGAGTCGCACTAAGCATTAACTTGCCACGAGACAAACATGCCTCAGTCTATTTCGAAGGGTAGGCTGAGAGGAGCGCAACACCAGGGTGGTCCTGATCCAGTGAATGCAGGCCCAAAAAACACTCAAGAAGGAAGCTCCTCTCCGTCAAGCTGACAAATGTACTGAACCCTATGAAAAGCGAAACTAAGCCATGCGTGCACATTTACTCACAAATAAATAACCGTGCCTTGGCTCCTATTAAAGGCCAGAAGAAGGGAAATTATTTATCGTGTTGCTTACGGTGGTGGAAGGGGGGTGCTTTTACTTACAGATGGCTGCAGGAGGTGTGGGGAGCATTGGAAAAAAGTGGGTACAAAGTACTTCAGTTGCAAACACAACTAGGAAGTGCTTTGCGTCCTTTTTTTAAACGTTTTAAGCATCAGGGAGCCCTACAGGGGGCTGTCCGGGGTTCCCACACCTCCTGCAACATCCTGCAGCCACCTGAAAGTAAAAGCATCCCCTATTCCACCCCTGTCCTCACCTTCTCTCCACCCCTTAAAGGGACAGGGGACTCTATTTGAACTGGTGTGTCATGAGCCACCAGTTTGAGAACCACTGATAGAGAAGCTTCAGCTGGTAAGGTGAACATCCTTTTTTTGTACACTCATCTTGTAAAACAAGATGGGTGCTGATAGAATGTCATTTTATAAACCAGGTACTGGTGCTAAAAAGTTTGGAGATCAGTGGTCTACATCCCTTCTTGCTGACACACTAGAAGCCCCCCTGCCCCATCCACAGTTTGTTTTAGAACATCCCAGACAGAGTTTTAGGGTGCAATACTATCCTGCGCTGGAACAGACAAGCCAGGAGATGCTTACCTGTCATCCTTGCATCGGCTCATCCGAGCCAACACAAGGCGCTGGGAGGAAGCCGGTGTGGAGGCTTCCGTCAGTCTCCGCAAGCTGGTGCTTCTGGGAGCACGGGCTTGGCTTCCTCCCGAGGAGGTGCAAACGTGCCTTATGGCACGTTTGTGACCCTCCCGGGCCAACCCAAGGGACTTGGGCCGGCCTTACACTGTTAGGATTGCGCCCTTACTCTCTTAAGTCAGGACAACTGATTGGCTGATTTGAGATCTGCTTTCAGCAATACACTGATTAATCCAAGCTGGGTCAGAAACAAAGACGTGCTGCATGGAAACAGATATTCATGTGCAGTGCAGCTATTTTTAAAATGCAGATAAGACCAACATATCTTTGCTGAAGCAACATTTAGTTCCCACAAACTCAGAAAGCACTCTTAAGCTGAATGTAATGAAGCGTTTACTTTTTTTCCTGTGAAATGCTGACATTTCCAAATTGATTACCATTAAAATCAATCTGCAGTACAAAGCACTGAGCAAGAGTTATTATATTACCACCTGTGTGCATGGCTCTATGAGCAGAGTGAGACCCCCACCCCAAGGGGCTCACAGGCTAGAAGAGATCCAAGGAAAAAAAAACAATGGGAAGCAGAATCAGGAATAAATTGTGGGAGAAGATAAGATTATTTCATGCACATGTCCTCGAGCTTAGACACAACAGACCATGGAGTTGGGCCAAATGCTGCACAGCAAAATGTTCCACCTACACCAAGGCACTAGTCATTTTGGCAACAAGCACAAATGTAAATGGTTTACATTCAACAAGTATTTAAATGTAAACTTTTGACATACAATGGGCCCTTGGTAGCCACGAGGGATCCATTCCTGGACTCCCCTCGGATACTGATTTCCATGGATAATAAAATCCACAGGGAAGGCCCCAAGGATCTCCAGGACGCAACCAGGTCTATAGGTCGGCATCTGGGATATCCCTGAGGCCCTCCAGACAGCATGCCCACTGAGTCAAATCAGTGGGTGCTGAACCCACAGATAAGAAGGGCCCACTGTACACCACAATGGTTACTGAACACATTAGTGAATGGAGGTTAGGCTGAATTAGGTACACATTTTAAAGCTATCAATGTTCTCACTTGGGCCAGTATTTGGAAGTGCCTCCTCATCCAACCCGTAGTTAAGTCTTCTTCAAACAGCTTGCTTCCTAGTGTACAGACACGGGAACATCCAATGGGTAGTATACCAGATTGGTCAAGAGACCCTTTCTCTGGAGCTGGCTACTCTGGGTGCTATGCTATGTTTGGGCCGCTGGGGGGGGGGCAACACCGAGAAAAACAACAACACTATGACTGTTAAAAAGAGCTTTCTTTTCACAATCATTCAAGATTTTACAGTGTCAAAACTTAATCAGCAGCATGACATTTTGTAAGTTGTTCCGCTTATCCCTATATCCTTTATTTGAATGTCTCTTCTAATCAAAATGTATTGTTTAAGATAGATGAAAGATGGTGCTACAGAACATTTCTTTTTAGTAAGCTTATTTGTAAATAACCGTATCTCATACAGGTAATCCCCAACTTACATTTCTGCCCAATGGTGCATATACCCAAAAAGCACCAGATGTGTACACCTGTGGGTCAGGCAGAAATGGGCTAATAGTTGCAGCACACTTTCACACAGGCACAGTTCATCCACTCTGAGGTTTTGGGGCAGGTGCAACAGTGCTCCTGTTTCAGATGCTGGTTTTCGGGATGGAGAGAGATGCGGCATTTTTGAGACACAGAAGTGGTAGGTAAAGGAGAGCCAGAAAAGTACTTAACAGACCTGTACTCATGTTCCTCTCCAACTAATAGAAATGCAACTTGTTGTAAGTTGTAAACTGTATCTGATACAAATGCAGCCCCGCTCCTTAGATGCTCTAAGGTCCATTTTGTACATTACACACACACAAAAAGCTAGGTTACCACTGGGTGTATATTCATCAGGGAGTGAATCACTGCAGATACTCGCCTGTAAGCCGACCCCACAGATAAGTTGAGGGCAGGTTTTGAGCCAACAATCATGGGATTTTCTTTGACTCCCGGATAAGTCAGGGGTCAAACTTAGGGGGGGTGTCTGACCATAGTTTTGTCTTTTACCTGAGGTCAGATCCTGAAAAATAACCTACCACTAAATTGTTACCTAAGAACTGTAGTCTCTAATTTATTAAAAAGATAATAAAAGATCATAAGATACATTTTTATTCTTTTTTAAATTCTGGTCTTCACCACCTTTCTGTAAACACTAGCAGAGTAAGTGCACTGTAAACAACATACCAGTAAAACAGTGGTTCCCAACCTGGTATACATGTACTCCCAGGGACACTGAACAGGACCTGTAGGGGTACTTGAAAAAGAATGGAATAATGGCAAAAAAGGCAGGTCATGTTCCAGAATGCTTTGCAGGGCCAGCAAGGTAGGAAGGAATGTAGCTAGTTGGCTGTGAAAGCCCCACCAATAGCTAGTTTTTGGTCATCAATTCATGTATGCACCAGTGATTGAAAACCAGCACAGTAAAAAAGCTGAAACATAATATGGAAAGTGATCAATCAGCCAGAATTTCTCAGCACACTTCTGTGCAAAATGGTGCAAAGGCAGAGTCTTCTGTTCTTCAAACAGATGAAAAGAGAAAACACTGTGATTAATACATGAAGTCTGGGTTTTCATATGGGGGAGATGAGGGCTTGTATTATTAATTACAAACATTTTGCTAATAGGAAGGGTACAATTTATGGAAATGGGCTGCCAAGGGATATGCAAGTGAAAAAGGTTGGGAACCACTGCAGGAGAACCAGGAATCCAATCCACCTTTAAGGTGTCTGGTGTGTTAAGCCAGAAGCTCTATGTACAACATACAACCCATAACACAAAACTAGGAGTGTGCAATTCAATTCACAGCAGAGAGATGCAGCTGCATATATTTGCAGCCCTTTTTACTCAGAAGTAGACCCACTGTTTTCCATGGGTGTTATTCTTAAGTAAGGGTGCACTGAATTGTAGCCTGCTTCAGATGGAAAGGATTCCCATTCTGGTGTTTCAAAAAACAGACCTGCTTTGCAAGCATTTGCCAAGCAGAACCAGGCTGCAGCAGAAGGAAGGAGAATAAAAGGTTAACCAATTGCTTCTAAGGAGCTGTGCCTGCCTGCAGCTTGAGAAACTTGGCCCTGTCTGCCCTTGAGAAAGGAAACTTTTCAGAGTTTAAAGGCTCTGTCCTCTGATTGACCCAGAGATCAGGCGAAGTGAGAATTGGAGCTTGATTACTTGGCAAAAATTTCATGTATTATACTTGAGTATCTACGGTATATATTTCCATAAATTATTATTCTATACTGTTTCACAACCTCTACAGAACATTGTTCACAATTTTATTTATGTTACATAAATAAATAATCTTTCATCTTACGTAAGTTGCACTTAAGCAGGGGACTGTATATAGTACTTTGGCTAGGGACCGGAAGCATATAGCAGTGACTAAAACTCAGACCTTCCCTATACGCAAGTAAATGACTTTTTATTCAATCAACACGTTTTTGGTACTAGGACCTAAATGATAAATGCCAATTAAGTCCCACACAATATTGAACTCTTAGTGCCACTCATGTTTTTTTGAAACCTGTCTGGCCTCCTCCAAGATAATACACACTATATAACAATTCAAAAATGTGCTTCTCATAATTTTAGCAGCTTGATTCAGGAGAAACAATCAGCCAATGTAAAGGAATGAACTTCACTAGTCTTTGGAAGTGCCACTAATATGAATAGGCTCTGGTGTATGGTATTTCTCACAGATAAGACTTAGAAAAAATTATATTAATTTTTTGATGGCGATATTTCCATGGGTGTTCATCAAAGCTCTGCAATTCACAGCATGAGCTTAATTTTTTGGACAGTTAAGCAATGGCTGTATAATGCAAAAGCTACAGATCAACTTTGGGAGGCTTAGGTGACACTTACTTCGATGGGCCATGAACACTGATAGAGCACATGTTCTACACACACACACACGGTTCCAGGTTTACCCCTCAGTACTTTCCATTAATTACAGACAACATAGCTGGAACAAACCTTGCCAAAAGCCTTAGTCACTATTGACAATATTGAGAGTCAAATCCTTTCCAAAGAAAATGTAGTCTTTTTGAACTTCATAATGAATCAAAGCCCTCAGTTGGTTTTATTGACTCTGCAAGATTGTTTAACACCTCAGTGGTTCTGCTATTAATATTACATTTTATTTTCTTATTTTGTTAGCCCCCTGTGGCACCACAGCCCAACCAAGAGAACTGAAGCTAGCTGGAGCCATGACTCGGCACTCTGGTGCTTGGCCATTATGTCATCGTTGAGCAACCCAGGGAGCTGGAAAGTGCACTGTTCGGTTCTTCCAGTTAGGAGAAGAGGATAAGGAAAGGCAGGGGAATTTAAGAGGACTGGAAGAGCGTGTCGGAGAACGAAATATACACAAGGTCAAAAAGCAGCATGAGGAGGCAAAGAGAGTGGAGCACTTCAAAAGAAGGCAGGGGGAGAAGCAGTAGAGAAGGCAGGGAAGGTGGAAATGGAGCAAACAAGAAGGAAAGCAACAGAGGGTGAAGAGGGGCGTGAAATCAGATAACAGCTAGGGGTGAGAACTGGGGAAGATGGGGAAAAGAGACAGGAGAGAAAACTGGTCACAGCAGTGCAAAGGGCTTTGAGAAATGTCAGGGAGGAGGACGTGATTAGTGGAGGGCCGGGGCAGTGAGCAGTCATGGAAGAGGACATCCTTTCAACAATGCCAGCATAAGGTGCAAAAGGTGGAGCAAACAGACCCAGGAGCACCCCAAATCTCCCATTATGGAAGAAATTGGATTTTTAACAGCATGGATTTCAATCCTTTGATAAGTCATGGTCTTCTTACCAGGAAATGATAAACTGTTATACAGATTAACCAATTACAGACATCCTTGGGGATGCTGTCTGTGCAGCACTTACAGTAATGTCATTCCCAAACCCTTATAACACAGACCTTCCCCTGTGGGAGGAGGCAAAAGGGAAGAACAGGAACCAGCAGTTCCCAATCTGTGTGTCGCGACTCGCAGCACTCTGTGGTAGAGACTCAGCAGAGCTACAGCAGGCAAAAACTGTGAGCTGCAAAAAGCCCACCTGACCACCCTGATACTCTTGCCACTGCTTGGAGGTTTGCTTTAGGCCTCCAAACCTGGAAGTGAATGGTGGTGATGTCATTGCGGGATGTGTTTCCTGTCACCATCATTCACTCCTGGTTTTTCAGGGCATCATGACAGCTAGACGTTTGGAACTGTTGGGTTACACCACCCTAAGGTGTGCTTTTCCTAACTGAAGGGTGGTATATATACATTCTTAAACACACCCTTTCAAGTAAATGCCTCTCCTGTGGGATACTTCTAAATTCTACAATGCATTTACTAGCCCAAAAAACTTATTCAGGCGCTAAGCATCTTGCTCTTTTGTTCACTGTGGCCATTCAACTCAACTCTTTATCATCCATTTACCCACCCTTCCTAACCAAAATTCCTTTGGAAGGGATCAACCCTTGTCCATACAAAGAACACATACACCAACAAACTAGCAGCCCTTGCAAACCATGAAACTGTATTTAATTCCTACACTTGAATCGTTATGAATAAGGAAAAGTTAGAGTGCAACTTCTGTCTGCTCCTGCCACAGTGTTGTTGTTGTTTTTTTTTTTTTTTTTGCACCACTGACAGTACAGAATACAGACCACATTTACAGAAACAATTCAAAATAGAATCCCCCCCACTGGTCAACTCACAATGCAGGGGCTCAATTTAAGGCTTTCCAACTTTCCTAACTCTATCTGTGGTTGGATTATAGGGACAGCCTGCCTGCCACGGTCTGGTAACCTCCAGATTAGATATATCAACCGTAGATCAGTGGCCTACCACCCAATTTTTGGTGGGTCGCAAAACTGACAAGGGTAGATTAGGCTATCTGCATCAAGGATTAAACAACCTGCTACGGGGGGCGGGGGCGGGAAGCACTGCTGCCCAATTACCATTACAGCCAAAGAGAATTGAGCAGCTGGTAAGTGAAAAATTATTTTTAGATGGGTCCTGATAGTAAAAAGTTGGAGAACCACTGGATTAGACCATTGCAATGCAATATGAATGCGGGACTGCCTTTGAAGACTAACCAGAAATTGCAGTTAGTTCAAAACACAGTTGTTAAGAGTGCAAACTAGCAATGGCCTTTGGGAACACCTTTCACTAGCGCTTGAACAGGGCCACTGGTTTCTGCTGCATTTCTGAGCACAATTCAGGCATTTATCTTTAAAGTATTATTTGATTTTGGATGTGGGTTACCTGAAGGAATGTCTACTCCCAAATATCCCTGCCCTGCACACCATCAGAACCTTTGAAAGTCCTTTTTGAGGTGCTTGCAGTGTCCGAGGAATGATGGGATGGTAAGAAAACAGCCTTTTTGGTTGCGGAAACCCATCAGTGAAACTGAATAGCCAGGAAGCATTGTCTGGATCCTATACTGGTGTCTTTTTGGCAGGGACCTATTATTGTCACAAGGCTTTTTAACTTTGAGAAGGATGTGTTAGCACTGCTAGCTTTTAACTGCCACCTTTACTTTTGGGTTCCCTTTTTATGATGATGTTTTATGATCTTTGCTAACCACCCAGGAGATTATTGAAACACTGTATAGAAAAGCGAATAGATAAATAAAAATTACACAGGGGATTACAAAGACTGGAATCTGCAAGGAAAAAAAGCAGTTGCATGAACCTACTCTAGACTCTGCAAATGAATCAATCTGTCCAATCTCAACAGCACTAAATCTTCTCATCCCAGCCTCGGTCTTTTACTCACAGCAGGAAAGAAAAAGAAGGTAGAAAATGGCAAGCACACTGAAAGTAATGCAAGCCCACACACTATAAAACACTGAAGTAATAATAGCTGTCCCCTGCTATGTTGAAAGTAGTATGAACTTGCACAACACCTCAACATGATTACACTAAAGGAAAATCCTACAGAGGAATACCACCTTTCATAAACCAAGATTATATGGCATGTAGTTATTTTTCTGAAAATACTGACCTTCATCCTACAAGGGTGACCTATGAAAGTCTTAATGAGATAGAACAATTGTTGCCAGTCACACAAGACAAGAGACTTGCGGTGCATAAAATCCATGAATACTACATGAGTGCATATTGCTTCAACCTTCTTCCATATTGATAAGAACACAGTGAATCTTTATTTGTTCAACTTTTACTCTTAGCTAGCGAATAGAATAATGAGATGGTGATTCAACAGAAGGACTGGAGCTGCCTTTCCTCATAATCAAGCTCGTATGCAACTATTCTTCTAGAGTCCAGTCTGATGGATGAAAACACTTTCCAATTTCTAACAACCCTCCTCCCTCAAGCTCCATGTGTGTCCAAAAGAAACTGAGCAAGGCTGAATAAAACTTCTCTTGGCCTGCTCACCTAACCTAAGACGAACCCTGCTGGATTAGGCCAAGGGCCTATTTAGTCCAGCTTCCTGTATCTCATAGTGTCCCACTAGATGCTCCAGGTAGCACACTAGACAACAAGATACCTGCAACCTGGTGCCATTCCCTTGCATCTGGCATTGAGAGAGAGCTTGCTTCTAGAACCAGGAGGTATAACCATCATGGCCTGTAACCTGTGATGGACTTTTCCTCCAGAAATCGGTTCAATCCCCTTTAAAAAGCATCTAGGCCAGGTGCCATCACCACATGCTATGGAAAGAAGTTCCACAGAATGCTGGGTAAAGAAATATTTTCTTTTGTCTGTTCTAGCTCTTCCGACACTCAATTTTAGTGCATGTCCCACAATTCTGGTTTTGAGTGAGATGGAAAAGAACATTCCTCTATCCCCCCTATCAATCCCCTGCACAATTTTGTACATCTCAATCATGTCCACCCCAGAGCCCTTTTTCTGGACTGAAGAGACCGAAACACTGTAGCCTTTCCTCAGAAGGGAGGGGCCCCAGCCCACTAATCAATTTGGTTGATCTCTTCTGCACCTTTTCCTCTGCACATGTGCATGTGTGTACAGGAACAAGGTGTGTTCCACCTTTTCACCTAAAACACGAGATATATTTTGCTAGTTGCAAATTTGAGTGTCTCAGTTTTAAATGCCAGTTTCCAATGAGCCATCAGGTCTTGGCAACAGTTCTCATTAACAGTAGAATCTATCCAGATCTCTTGGATGTCATGAAATTTGTACAGCAAAGCAGGATGTCAGAAGTAAGGGGGAGTACAAGGCACAGAGTGGAAGTATGCATTAACTACTTTGAGAATACAGAAGGATCCAAACAAGCAATTAAAACAATGTTACAGGCCATGAATCCGGGCTACTGGTGGAAACTCAGGCTCTTCGAAAGATCTCACAAGGACAAGGAACAAACAGGATTCCGAAAACCAGACAATTGACAATGTAGTGATAATACAGTGTGAGGAATGTTTGTTCTCTTACCTCGGGGCTGCATTAATGCTGCCCCAGCAGGGAAAAGTTGGATAGGATTGGGCCCTAAGGAGAGCCCATGTTATATTCTTTACTAGTCATATCCTTTTACATAGCACTGTTTAGCCAAATTTTCATAATTACAAAAAGATACGTAGATTGGATGTCTTATGAACAATATTCATTGTTCATTCACATATCTGATCACAATAGACAAACTGAATGATTACAGCAGCAATCCACGTACATTTCCTGGGAGTAGGTCTCACTGAACGCAACATAATTTACTTGCAAGGAAACATGCATGGAATTGTGCAGTAGGGAGGACTAAAGCGTGCAGTAGTGCCGACAGGGAGGAGATTCAATACATCTTTCTGCCAGTAGCATAGAATTCCCTTCGAAACCTAATTTAGAAATAAACATTCAGTGTTGAAGATTATTCAAGCAATCTCATGACAGCAATGCATGGCTGGAAAAGGTGCAGTACCAGGTGCCTAGGAATCTGGAACACATTTTCAGGCCTTTGCAGGACTAGCAGGCATTTCAGTTCACATATAAGGGAGCACCACCTAATTTTCACTGCAAAACTGTCTGGAGAAATGTGCTCTAAAAATGCTCCTATTAGCACATTTGTGAAAGGACTTTAGTAGTCTGAATAGTTATTCTCAGTTCTGCAGTTAATCACATAGTCTGTTTTGGTTTTTTGCTGCCCTCAATAATAATTGTACATATCTTTACAGAAGAAAGTCCCTTTTTGTTAACTGGAGTTCTCCCTGGTAAGTGTGTTTGCAGTATTTGGGTTGTCAATTAAATGGGCATATGAATAAACTGATACTTCTGAAGATAAAGAGGTATTTGCTTTTAAGAGGACACATGCATGATCAGAGGCATTCCCTTTTGTGTGCGAGAAGGAGGAATGCTTCTTCTAAGATGGCTCTTGTCACAATTAGTTCTTGCATTTAAATAGCGTTTTTTTGGATCGTGTTCAATTAACTGGATAATAATTTTGGTGGATCAAATTAAATAGTTAACCAATGAAATCAAATATTTAAATAGTTTTTAAATAGTTAACCAATGAAATCAAATTGCACAGGGAAACCATAGTTTTTCTGTAATAACTAACCTCAGTGGTGCAGCCAGAGGACAGCAGTGTGGTAAGAAGGCACCACAACACACCATGTAAGCAGCCCCTCCCACTCACAATCAGAGCCATTCCAGGTAGTTGGGGTGAGTGGGAGGGGCCGCTTACATGGCACATTGCGGCACCTGCAGTACTTACCATGCCACCCCCCCCGGCTATGCTACCAACTGTTCTTTTATCACTAAAATCCAAAGGTTGTCAAATTTCTACTGAGCGTTGCCAATTCATTTAATTTGCCTCAACAGCAGGGAACCATCACCTGCTGAGCTTAGTCTTCAGCCCCAAGCAGCGGCTGCCCATGGAGGTATGGCAATATCAACATGAAGGGTGGGGCATACTGTTTCCTGCATTGCATCAACTGGCAAGGGAAGCTGGCACTCTGCCACTTGGCCCGGTAAACGTAACTACTAAAAGGTGCCCAAGAACAATTAACATCCTTCTGGGCAACTCTGCGCTTCCCTAAGGAAACATACCTTATACTATCCTTAATCAAGCAGTCTTAAACACCTCAAAATATTTAACCCCTCCAAATTCCAGTACAGGAAAGGCCAAGAGGGAGTAATAAAACGTCTACCAAATTAAACTGCTGTAGCGAAAAAGTCAATGTTTAGTCCATTTGGGAATTGCTACACGAAGGATCTCACTAATTTCTTTACTTCCACTTGTGTTTTTCACATTTGCCTTTCAACAAATCATTACCTAGTTACAGTCTTCACCCCTGCAGTTTTGCACCTGATAATACTATCACTCAGCTGAATCAGAACATCATATCTTAGGTGGCTTACTTAAGGCAAGTAGATTTATTGTAGGTATTTACATTTTAGAAGATAAAAAAGAGCCAAGCAAGGGTAAAAGGTCTGCATGGATCAATTCAGATATTAGTACAGTCCTGAACATCTAATAGCATTTCTGAAGATTTTCTTTAAGAAAGGAGAAGAAATTTCAAACATAAAGCAGAAGATCTCAGTGCAATATTTCCCACAACTAATATTAAAAATGCTAACACTAATGGGGCTACAAATGTCAGAACTTTTAAATCCTGCACATGCTTGCATAAAATTTCAAAAACAAATGATTTGGTCTCTCAAAATGATGTTTAGTCTTTTTACAATCCTTTCTGTTTCCTTCAGTAAGCCATGTCTGCCTCAATTCTACATTTGCTACACAAGCCTACTGGTTTAGGAAAATAAGACACCGGGTGCATCTATTTTGCCTGGCCCTGAAACTAACACCTCATTTCCTGAAACATCACAAAATCCTACAGGTGCAATCAGGCAGATTTTTTCAGGCCTGCAATAACTAGTCTTAACTTTTACACAAGTGTGTTGCAATAGCTTGATTGTTGACAGAGCCCTATTGCAAACCAAGGAGCACGACTTGGACAGCCCCTTCAGAAAATATACCTGTCAGACAGAGGCAAAGAAGGAGGGGCAGATAATCAGCTCTGAACACACCTAGAAACAGGCTCACTAACCTGAAACTTACAAACCTGATGTTATGAGTACATACTTGTGAAAGACTGACTCTGAATACCCCTCCCACACCTGCCAGACCCATTTCTTTCAGCTCACAGCAGTCCCCATGTACAAACTATAGGGAACCCCCCTCCAAGACAGAGGGGGAGGGAGACACAGAATGAAAAGGCCTGGCAGAAAATACATCATAACATCAGAGGTGGTCAGCAGTGACCTGCTGCTTCTCCTTTTTTCAGACTATATTGTTCAGGGACTGAATTCACCTGTGCCTAACACGTGCCTAGTCCCAAGGGTGGTAAGAGAAGAGGGCACTGAACTTCTTGCCCCCAATTTCCACACTCCCTGGGGTGAAAGGGCAGGAATACCTCACCCTTCCCCTCTATACCTTTAGCACTTTACTGCCCTTCCCCATGCCCCCTCCAACAATGAGGAGCATGGTGCAAAATGCACAACAACAGAAAACCAGGCAAGCAGCTGTACACGTAGGGAAGACCTGGAAAAGGGAAATTCAGCTCCCTTTGGAACCAGCGAGCCAGTAAGGGGTAGTCCTCCACAAGTAAGAAAAGAATGGGGCAGGGGATGACCTGGCCAAGGAAATTCTGCTCCTTGGGAACCAATTGGGCAAAGGGCAGTCCCACAAAGGAGAAAGAGAATGGAGCAGGGGAGGGACTAGCAATTACACACCTCGAAAGTCTCCCATCGCTCCTGTTTTTTTTCCCCAAGAAAATCCAAGCCAAACTGAAGCAGATTTATTCCAAAGATAGGGGTCAATAGGCACTGCTTTCTGATAATTAGGTACACGACTGCAGTCCAAGTGGCAGGCAGGCACACACAACACACACACAGATGTGAGCCTTCTTGTTCCTAGGCAATCCCTGCCTTCATATCCCCCAGGAAGGGGCAACCCCACTTCACACTCACTCCAGCCCCCCACCTGCCCTTCCCATCCTCTCTTACTTCCCAGTCCCTGCTTGGCCTGGTCTTGCTTTCTCCCCCCTCGTCCAATGACCCAACACACACACACACACACACACTTGAGCCTTCTTCCTAGTACTGTAGCCCAAGTGGCAGGGAGGCACAGAACACAAACATACTTGAGCTTTCTTCTTCCTAACATTGCAGCCCAAGTGGCCAGGCGCGCGCGCGCGCACACACACACGCCTTCTTCGTCCTAGTATTGCAGTCCAAGTGGCAGGCAAGCACAAAACACACACACACACACACACACACACACACACACACACACACACGGCAATTCTAGGAAGAAGAAGGCTCCTGTGTTCTGTGTCTGCCTGCCACTTGGGCTGCAACGCTAGGAAGAAGGGGGCTCAAAGGGCAGGCACACACAACACAACCCAACACACACAAACACACTTAAGCCTTCATCCTAGTACTGCAGCCCAAGTGGCAGGCAGGCACACCCCACACGCTTCAAGCCTTCTTGTTCCCAGGCACCCCTGCCTTCATACCCCCCCCAGGAGGGAATAGGGGCAAACCCACACCCCAGGCACTCCACCCCCCACCCACACACTGGAGCCTCCTTGTTCCTGCACACCCCCTGCCTTCATGCCCCCCCCAGGAGAGGAGGGGGCAGCCCCACTCCCCAGGCACTCCACTGGAACTTGTACCTGAGCACCCCCTGCCTCCATACTCCCCGCCAGGAGAGGGGCAGCCCCACTCCTCGGACACTCCAGCCTCCTTCTCCCTGGACACCCCCTGCCTTCACACCCCCCAGGAGAGGAGGGGGCAGCCCCGCTCCCCACACATTCCAGCCCCCCCCCACTGGAGCCCCCTTGTTCCTGGGCACCCCCTGCCTCCTCCCCCAGGAGAGGGGCCGCCCCACCCCAGACGCCCCACGCCCCACCGGAGCCCCCTTGCGCGCCGGCACCCCCGGAGAGAGAAGGAGCAGCCCGGCCCGGCCCCGCACTCACCACGCACTTCTTGCCCAGGCAGCCGAAGAGGCTCTCGTTCTCCTGCGGGGTGAGCAGCAGGGAGCCCACGTTGGTGGGCCTGCGGGGCGGCTGCGGGGCGCCGCTCATGGCTGCGGGGGCGCCGGCCGGGCCGGGCTGTGCGGCGCGGGCTGCGGAGCGCGGCGGGCTGCTCACCGCATCGGGCCGACCAGGCCGCTCCCTCCCGGCAGGCCCGGCGACGGAGGGGGAGTCAGCGAGGCCCGGCCCGCCCCTGCCCGGCGCCGGCATCCAACATGGCCGGCCGGGGGAGGGCGCAGCCGGGCGGGCGGGACCAGCGCGCGCCGCGGGGGGAGGAGGCGCCCTGGGAGGGGAAGAGGGGCCTGCTGGGGGCCTCTCTGGGTGGGGGAGGGGTCTGCAGGGGCCTCCCTCAGGGTTTGGGGGGCCTGCTGCGGGGAGGGAAAAGTGGGGCAGGAGTGGGGTCTGCAGGAGGTGGAGGGGGTCTGCAGGGGCCTGCTGGGGGGGACGAGGTCTGCAGGGGGCTTCCTCAGGATTGGGGGGCAGTGGGGGAGGGGTCTGCAGGGGGCTTCCTCAGGATTGGGGGGCAGTGGGGGGAGGGGTCTGCAGGGGGCTTCCTCAGGATTGGGGGCAGTGGGGGGAGGGGTCTCCAGGGGGCTTCCTCAGGATTGGGGGGCAGTGGGGGGAGGGGTCTGCAGGGGGCTTCCTCAGGATTGGGGGCAGTGGGGGGAGGGGTCTGCAGGGGGCTTCCTCAGGATTGGGGGCAGTGGGGGGAGGGGTCTCCAGGGGGCTTCCTCAGGATTGGGGGGGCCTGCTCCCATTGTAGTCAGTGGGACTTACTCCCAGGAAAGTGTGGAGGGGATTGCAGCCTGAGAGCCCACTCCTCTGCATTTCTACTCAGAAGGAAGTCCCATTACAGTCAGTGGGACTTACTCCCAGGAAAGTGTGGCTAGGATTGCAGCCTAAGAGCCCAGACCTATGCGTGTCTACTCAGGTGGAAGTCCCATGAGAGGCAGTGGGGCTTACTCCCAGGAATGTGTAGATAAGATTGCAGCCTGAGAAAGAAAGAAAGAAAGAAAGAAAGAAAGAAAGAAAGAAAGAAAGAAAGAAAGAAAGGGTTATTAAATTATGCAGGGGATGGATAGAGGGATATTCTTTTCTCTTTTGCACAACAGAACCAGAGAGCATCCACTACAATGGAGTGGCAGGAGAGTTAAAACAGACCAAAGAAAATATTTCTTAACCCAGCATGTCATTAGTCTGTGGAACTCCTTGCCACAGGAGGTGGTGATGGCACCTGGCCTTTGAAAGGAGACTGGACAGATTTCTGGAGGAAAAGTCCACCACAGGTTGCAAGCTATGATGGGTGTGTGCAACCTCCTGATTTTAGAAGTAGGCTACCTGAGAATGCCAGATGCAAGGAGGGCATCAGGATGCAGGTCTCTTGTTGTCTTGTTTGCTCCCAGAGGCATCTGGTGAGCAACTATGAGATACAGGAAGCTGGACTAGATGGGCCTTTGGCCTGATCTGGTGGGGCTCTTCTGTTCTTATGGGTGGTACCCATGAATTGCATGTAAGAAAGACAGAAAAAAAGGAGGGGGGGGGAGATCTCAGATGCAGGGCTAAGTGATGCAAAAATCTGGATATCTGAAGAATGGAGTATTGTGGGGCTATTTTTTCTTTCCCCATGGAGAAGATGTCACAAATATTATTATTATTATTAAGTAAAAAATTGTTGAATATAATAATTATAATCAATCGCTATTAATTATTTAATTAATTAAAAATAAATAATACAGTACATAAAGTTAATAAATTGTTTCTGCTTTGCTTGGGGTGTGTGTGTTTGTGTGACACACACACACACACACACACACACACACACACACACGCAGTGTCAAATTAGACATTTTTCACATTTTTGACCAAGCCCAAGGTTTGCCATCACTGATCTAGATTCAAGGCTCATATTCTTATTGACTGCACTCTAATTCACCATCGAATCGCAGCTCATATATGTGCCCATGAACTGCTCTTTAAAAAAATTCCTCATAGCCTGCACTTTGTGGTGCTGATATAGTATAGAGCAGAGGTTCTCAAATTTTTTAGCATGGGGACCTACTTTTTAGAATGACAATCTCCTCTGGACCCTCCAGAAGTGATGTCATTAACTGGGAAGTGATGCCATGGCTGGAAGTGTTGTCATCAAGCTGGAAAATTTCTAACGTCTCAATATGACAAAATCTAATTAAGTAAACTAAAAGTTTACTTTTAATACGATACAAAAACTACAATACAATAAATATACATTTTAAAATTTATTTAAAATAAAGAAGAAACCCTTGACCCTCTGGAGCAATTGCTGATCTGTTTAAAAAGAATTCCCCAAACATCCCAAAGGCTATCCACACCTATCCAGTCCTATGCACACCAACCCAGGGGTAAGCCCCATTGACTATCATTGTTAAAAAGCATATGCATAGTAACCTGTTAAAAGTATAGATTAATTTCCCCAGTCACAGTCACACATCATGATAGCATCATGTCTAATATATTAAAAATAAAATACACATTGAAATGAATGGGGACCCACCTGAAATTGGCTCGCGACCCACCTAGTGGGTCCTAACCTTCACTTTGAGAAACACTGGCATAGAGAAACCAAGAGCAAGAGCTCAGGCCCTCCAGATTTTTTTACAGACAGACCACAACATTCCCCCTTTGAATAGCAGCTGTTAGCCATGTGCAGAGATTGCATAATAAAAAGTATGAATGCAGCATTTTATGCAAAAATATAGATCCAAGATGCTTATGCGTTTGAATCCTCATGTTTCTTATAAGGCCACAAAAATTCAACCTCAATTCACAGTTTGCATTTGTGCCCAACGGCTACGTAGTAAAAATCAGGGAAGGACTGTTTTGTGGTACTACTGTACCACAAAATAGATTTGGGAAATAGATCCTCATAAGTTTTGCATACAGAGAAGCCCCATATGTACCACTTAAGCCATTTCTGCCCGATGTTGCATATACACAACAGGGACCAAATGTGTACACCTGTGGGCAGGTCAAAAGTAGGTTAGATGTGGCTCATCTCCATGTCCAAGGACTGCATCCTAAAAAGACATAAATGACACAAAAACATGGATCTGAGACATCCTGATCCTGATTATTTTACATGCACATGCCCCAAATCACCCATCAAATTGTAGTACAATGGCTGTAGTATGGTATCCATGTCAGGGTTAATACCACTGTGTAAATGGTTGGATCTGTGGTTTCTACAGTGCAGTCTGTGGGCTTGGAGGTGAGCTTTGACTTGACAGTAAGTTTGGGATTACTTCATGTAAAATTATGATATGTGCCTCAATCCCATGTTTTTCTGTCAGGGTGGGACACCACACCACATACACCACTTCGTGGATGTTTAGATCCACATAGATGGATCTTTAATTATGATGGTGCAGTTCATGGATATGAATGTGAACCATGATTTGAATGTGGATTTCAGGTAAAAAATACCAATGACTCATGTAGTTGTGTTCCTTTGATCTAAGGTTTTGCACAACAGTGGTCGTACATGTCCCTGAATCTAATTTTTACAGTCCAGTCCATGGACACTGATGTGATCTTTGCCCTTATTTGAGAAAATTCTATTAGATTCTGCTGCTGTGAGTTTTGGATATTGTTTAGCATCTCATCTGTAAAGAGAGATGCTCTAGGGTTTGTTAAGCTTGTCTGAAAAGAATGCTCTGTACCCAGAAACCCATCTAATTAATTCTAAAGGAACAATCCTTTGCATATATTGTATATTTGGAAGTATGCCCCATCAAACGCTCTGTCTTTCTTGTTTTATACTCTGCACATGCTCAGAAAATTTCTTTTGTTCCTGCTTACGTATTCTCTTTGCCATAGTGCCCATTAAAATAGATTCTGGGAATTCTGCCACATTAAGCTCTGTCAGGGATTTTTTTTTAAATGGAAATATGTGTCGGGGAGGGTGCCAAGAGAAATAGGGAGAAGTTGCTCCTTAATAACCTTCATCTGTCCAGACAGTCTTGTCAGGCTGATCAAAGTATAGGTTTCCCTCACCATTTGGAGACCTGTTGTTGACAGACTATTCAGATTTTCATTGCATGACAAACCTACTATATAACAGTGGTTCTCACACATTTAACACTGGGACCCACTTTTTAGAATGAGAATCTGCCAGGACCCATTGGAAGTTATGACTGGAAGTGACATCATCAAGCAGGAAAATTTTTTAACTATCCTAGGCTGCAATCCTACCCACACTTACCCAGGAGTAAGTTCCATTTACTATCATTGTTAAAAGAATATACATAGTAGCTTGTTAAAAGTACAGATCTGTAACATTTTCCCAAATGCAGTCACATACCATGGTAGCACCAAGTCTAATATATGAAAAATAAAATATTGAAATGAATGGGAACCCACCTGAAATTGGCTTGTGACCTGTGGGTCCTGACCCACAGTTTAAGAAACACTCTATACTATGCTATAAACTATACTATAGTTTATACTGCTATATTATACTATACTGCTATACTATAGTTTATATAGTAAAGTCTATACTACTCTATAAATTGTGGTGTGACATGCCTAATGGATATATTGAGAACAGGCTGTTGTTTTTTTCATGTTTGCTGTCTAATATTCTAGCAGAATGCTAAAAAAAATAGATGGCAAAACTTCTGGGAACTACCCCAGGGAGACTCACTATTCTCACACAGATTGGGAAGGAAAGGAAAGAGATCCCCCCGACGTATATATATATATATATATATATATATATATATATATATATATAGTGGTTTCCTAGCTGTAGAGATGTGAGAGGTGTGAGAAAACAGGTTTTTTTTGTGGATTTCAGTGTTTTCAAAGGTCGAATTGCAGAGAGCGATGTGTTTTTATTCAAAATTTACATTATAATTATAAATTATAATCATTTTAAAAGTGTACTAGGTCAGTGTTCTAGGTGGTATAGTGTCAGCAGATTCAGCCACAGTAATTACCCATGCATCTCTCCCATTAAATAATAAATAACCAAAAAAAAGTTTTATTTTTCTGTTCAGATTTTTTACGTTTTGTTTTTACAATAATGAGAAGTGCAGAAAGTGGTGTTTACGTGTTTTTATTTTATCACTTTTTTCTCCCACCTCTACCTAGGAGATACGTTGAAGTAAACAGAAGTTTCCTATTCTCTATGAGGGGGGTGGTTTGCAAGTCTTGTAAATATGAAAAGAGTTTCCTCATCCAGGGCCCAGTTCCTTATCAAGGACAAAGAAAGGAGTGCCAACCCTCCTGCATCTAATTGTTTAGCACAAGATAATGCGGGGGATGGGACTTCAAACCTGTTGAGTGGAACAAGGGAAGAATGTTCTGCTGCTGTTCCTGAGTCACTTGTTTCCTGTGTGTTGACGGAACACTTATACAGCTTTGGGAACCCAAAGTACGTACAACTTTGGGAACCCCTTCCTTAGAGCTCAATCCGGATCTCTGTCGTGCTGGCCTTACACCAGTGCTGGGTGTCGCAAACATGCCATAAGGCATGCCTGCGACACTTAGTGCTGGGTTAGCACTGGCACTGGCCCAGCGACACTCTGCGCTGAGCCCAGCAATGACCAGAAGCCTGCCGCACACCACCTGGAGCAAGGGATGAGCTCTGAGCAACAGAGAGGTTTGTCAGGGTGGGGGGAGGTTTTCCGGGGTGGAGGAGGAAGCGGGGTGGGAGGGGTCTGTACTAGCGGAGCTCTGCTCTGCCGGATCTACAACCCCATGTCGGGTCTTTGCTGTTTGACATGGGGACTCTCAACTCTGCACCAGTAGAATAGCCGGCACAGACTTGAGTATTCCCATTGTGGGGCCTGCACCCTCACCCAGGGGAAGAGGACAAATGTCCCTTTCCCCTGAGGAGACCCAGCAGCTGCCTGGTGCCCATAGGATGCAGTGGCAGCCATTTTGGCACAGCTGCTCCTCTGGGTGCTGGGCAGCTCAGGATTGGGCTGTTGGTCTTTAGGAAATGAACTGATAGGTTTTGCAAAGTAATTTTTTTTATCTCTCCAGCTATCTGTTGGAGTTGCTGGCAATTCTGCTTTGGTGACATTGCCTTTCTGGAGTAACATACCTTGCTCTAGAGCAGTGATTTTCAACCTTTTGTGTCTCATGGCACACTGACAAGCTACTAAAATTGTCAAGGCACACCATCGGTTTTTTGACAATTGGCAAGGCACACCATGCGGTTTGTGGGGGGCTCATGTCTCATGTATTCCCCCTACTAATAAATGACCCTCCCCCAAACTCCTGCGGCACACCTGCAGACCTTTCGCAGCACACCAGTGTGCCACGGCACAGTGGTTGAAAATGGCTGCTCTCGAGGAACTAAGAACAGCCTGGCAGGGGTTCTGATAAAATAGTAACACATCCACTTGTCTCTCCATCATAATCCAGGACAGGGAGAGGTTTAACTTCTGAAGATGACAGTAGAAGCATTCCTGGTGGCAGAGATCTGCTTTTGTTTCTAACAGGCAAGCTACTTTGGTGCAAGAAAGATACTTTTTTGCTCATCCCCTCCTTGGTGGAGGCTGGTCAGCCTGTTTCTTCAGTGGTAACATTATATGGGGGCCCAGAGCCTGCAAGGAGTTTTTCTAAGCACTGCTGTAATGCTAATCAGTTATCCAGTTCTTCCTCTGTCACTTAACAAAATATATGTTGATTAATGTGCTTAGATATACTTTATAGGCCTGTAGCTCAATGCAAATAAATGAATAAGTAATTTTGGAGCTGAAATTCAGAGGATTTGTGCACCTGGATATAGTGCTGTATCATAATTTGTACAAAGCTGGAAATTTGATGAACCACCAAATATTAGGCCCTGGCACATCACAACTGTTGGCATAAAATGACTGGAAAAGAGCATTTTTGTTATAAAAAAGAACTCTGAATACCGTCTGTTTTCACAGATGACCAGATTCAACACGTCTCTATGCCAAAACACCAAAGAATTCTTAAAAGCTTGCAGAAAAACCTCACCACATTTTTTAAAAAGTATGCCTAAGTGTTTAAGCACTGTTTTGAATCATCAGATTTGTACCTTGAAATGCAGTAAAAAAATAAAATAAAATCATTCAGGACTCCATCTTTACGGTTCCAAAGTGAAAGTGTCATTCTATATTCATTAGTGGTCATTATGTCATCCAAGCCTATGCATGTCTACTCAGAAGTAAGTACCATTGAGTGCAAAGGGGCTTGCTCGCAGGAAAGTGTGCATGGGATTGCAGCCTTACAGCCCAATCCTACCTTTCCCTAGTGCCCAGGGCTACAGTGGCGCTGGAATGGCTACTGCTGTATCCTATGGGGTCAGAAAAGCAACGCCAGGTCTCCTCATGGTAAGGGAACAAACATTCCAGCACCCAAAAATATGAGACAGTGACAATAGGTGAGGAACACAAGAGCAATTGTATGTGCAGCAATAGCCAAGTTAGCTTATCATGGAGTACGTAGTGATCTTTCAGGGCAGACGGGAATCTGGTTAATTAGAGTCCCTGAGAGTTATTGGTGGGAATAGGAGCATCTGATGACTGCCCAGATATCTGTGAAGCGACCTAATAAACAATTTGGTTTTTCAGGATGAACCACTCTGCCTTAGACCAGCGAGAACATCATTGAAACAATACAGGTAGTTGCATACCTTGTTGGCAACCTTCAATCTCGAAAGACTATGGTATCACGCTCTGAATGGTGGTTCTGGAACAGCGTCTAGTGTGGCTGAAAAGGCTGATTCAGGAGTGACAATTCTTTCCACACTGGGAGCAAGTATAGTGTGTCCCTGGTCTGTCTCCCTGGCTATGGGCCTTCCTTCTTTGCCTCTTTGCCTCAGTCTGTTGGCCAAGTGTCTCTTCAAACTGGGAAAGGCCATGCTGCACAGCCTGCCTCCAAGCAGAATGCTCAGAGGCCAAGGTTTCCCATCTGTTGAGATTCATTCCTAAGGCTTTCAGATCCCTCTTGCAGATGTCCTTGTAGCGCAGCTGTGGTCTACCCGTAGGGCGCTTTCCTTGCACAAGTTCTCCATAGAGGAGATCCTTTGGGATCCAACCATCACCCATTCTCACAACATGACCGAGCAAACACAGGCGTCTCTGTTTCAGCAGTGTATACATGCTGGGGATTCCAGCTTGTTTCAGGACTGTGTTGTTTGGAACTTTGTCCTGCCAGGTGATACCGAGGATGTGTTGGAGGTAGCACATGTGCAAAGCATTCAGCTTCTTCTCCTGTTGTGAGTGAAGAGTCCATGACTCGCTGCAGTACAGAAGTGTCCTCAGGACGCAAGCTCTGTAGACCTGGATCTTGGTATGTTCCGTCAGCCTCTTTTTGGACCAGACTCTCTGTGAGTCTGGAAAATGTGGTAGCTGCTTTACCGATGCGTTTGTTTAGCTCGGTATCCAGAGAAAGTGTCAGAGATCGTTGAGCCAAGGTACACAAAGTCATGGACAACCTCCAGCTCATGCGAAGAGATTGCAATGCAGGGATGTGAGTCCACATCCTGAACCATGACCTGTGTTTTTTTCAGGCTGATTGTCAGTCCAGAGTCTTGGCAGGCCTTGCTAAAACAGTTCATGTGCTGCTGGAGATCTTTGGCAGAGTGGGCAGTGACAGCTGCATCGTCAGCAAAGAGGAAGTCACTTAGACATTTCAGCTGGACTTTGCTCTCAGTCTGGAGAGGTTGAAGAGCTTTCTGTCTGATCTGGTCCAGAGATAGATGCCTTCTGTTGCAGTTCCAAAGGCCTGCTTCAGCAGGACAGCAAAGAAAATCCCAAACAAGGTCGGCACGAGAACCCTGCTTCACTCTGCTTCGGATGTCAAAGGGGCTGATGTGGAGCCATCAAGGACTACAATGCCCTTCATGTCCTCGTGGAAAGACCTGATGATGCTGAGGAGACTGGGTGGAAATCCGATTTTGGGGAGAATCTTGAAGAGGCTGTCCGTGCTGACCAGGTCGAAAGCCTTCGTGAGATCTATGAAGGCTATAAAGAGTGGCTGTTGTTGTTCTCTGCATTTCTCCTGCAGCTGTCTAAGGGAGAATACCATATCGGTGGTGGACCTGTTGGCTCGGAATCCGCACTGCAGTTCTGGGTAGATGCTCTCTGCAAGTACCTGGAGCCTCTTCAGTGCAACTTGTGCAAACAGCTTTCCTACAATGCTAAGGAGAGAGATGCCGTGGTAGTTACTGCATTTTATTGCACTCTGTCTTAGACCAGCGAGAAAATCATTGAAACAATACAGGTAGTTGCATACTATGACTGCATTTTGAGGCATTTGGTGGGCTGTTGTGAGATGCAGGAAGCTGGACTAGATGCGCCTGTAGCCTGATGCAGCAAGGCTGTTCTTATGTCTTAGGCCAGCGTTTTCCACCCTCCTTCCCCAATAAAGGAGGAAAGACTTACATTTATGTCTGGTCTCCACCTGCCTCAGCAGAAGACATTCCCAAGTTACTTCTTGCGATTGAACAAGGAGTACATTTTGCTGAGTTCAGCCGTGCCGGAGAGAGACACAGTCAGACATAATATTGATTTGACCGTATCATTCCTCTGCAACAGAAGGATTTTGTTACTTCTCAGGCGACTGCTTGGACACAAACCATCGGACTATTCCCTTGCTGAATATGTGACATTTTAAGCAGCCAGTATAAAAGGATTCCAAATAATTCTTGAATTCCTTTAAAAAAAAGAAAAAAAAGACCACAACTTTATTTCTTTGATAAATTAATATTTTCTGAGCCCTCCTTATTAACAGAGAAATCTCTCAATAGGTGTGAGGTTTTTGCTGCTTCATTACCTTTTGCCTCAACCTGCCCTTGACATTACAGTGAAGGGATGTTCAGAAAAGAGTGGAGAATGCAAGGAAACAAGCCACATTGAAATATCTCTATTCTATCAAAAGTTATAACCAAAAAAACAGTGGAGTCAGGGTGATGCTACACCACCATTCCCACTGCCCTGGGTGTTGTCCTGCCCAGTGCATGGGAAGAGGTCCATCCTAAGGGTCACGCGCTGGCCTCCAGCACCAGGTGATGCACACCTTAGTGACCCCACTGAATTTGTTGCACGCAAACCTCTATGGTCCAGCTCTTCATTATCACCTGCATCCCAGCCTATTAGAACCGTGCAGAAGGTATTTGCTAATTATTATTATTATCATTGTCATTTTGTAAAAAGATGCTGCCACCCACCGTAGAGCATGTTTTCACTAGTACAGCCCCAAGTTGGTTAAAAACAACAGCCTGTGTTGTAACCTGACACTGAATGGGGGCAGGGTTTTCACCTCTAGCTTCCCTGAGCACATGGTTTCATATGCTTCACTGGGTGCTTAATGGCCTGGGTTAGGAGGTAATGCAACACGCCAATACAACTCCTGTGCAGCAATTTTCCTCTGAAGGGGATTTGCTAGTATGTTGGAAGAGGCCGCACACAAATCGCATCCAGAATAATGAGATTACAGTTGGTCCTAATTCCTGATCCAAAAACCACTGTTTTCGTAGATAACAAAATAGATTGGGGGTTGCCCTTTATGCCATCAGTGGGCTGATGTTAGAAATTACAATATCTCCCTTGACACCCCCTCAAGGCTTGGTGCCTGGGGCAGTGTACCACCATGCCTCCTTAGCTACACTACTGCTGATTACATACATGACCCTCCCCAATTTTAATCCTCAACACCACCCTGTGTGAGTTAGGCTGGACATGGGATGTCATAAGCTGCAGTATTGCATTTGCTAGTAGTTGAAACAATGGGGTTATCTGACAATGGGGCACTATATTATTATAACCTCTACAGTAGGATTCAGAAGGGAACTATCTGAGATTACCTAGAAATTCTATTATACTAACTTAACAAATGCCTGAAATAATCTTCACAAGCAGCCCAGCTATTTTAATTGATACCCTCTTATTATTTTTAATTAACTCGCCACCTCTGTTGTAAACGCTTGATAGAAGATGACACATTTAAAAGAACATGTTGCTTATGTGAGAGATCTAGAAGTGATCTACAGCTCACTGGTGCAGTCCGTTCAGCTCAATGAAAAGAAAGAAGAGATTACTCATTTCTAATTATTTAGGAGTGCTTTTACTGCTACATGTTGAACGACTCAATTCTATGGAATGAGCATTCCGATGGTGTGAATGGCTTTACTTTTGTCGCAAATGCAACATCGCCAGCAAGTGAGGACAGCAATAAAATATTCTGGAAATATAACTCTAAAGTGCAGTGGCATAGCTAGAGGGGGTGAAAAGCACTATGTTTTTCAGGGAACCTCACTGTGGCATGCAAGTGACCCCTCCCCTTTGGACTCAAAACAGAGGCCTATCTCCTCGGAGTTGATAAACCCCAGTAGCTCCTATGGGTTAACTTGGATCTGCACCAATGATATTGTTGGCACATATCTGCATTGATCTGATTGCTGGATCAGGCCCTGGAAGGGGGATAGGATACAACACGTAGTGGTGCTATGGATCCTGCCACTCTGAGGCCTGACCCACCCACCCCCGATCCTGGCATTTTCCTTCCCCACCCCGTTCCACCCCTCCTTGCCCTCCCAAGCCCCTGTAGCACACTTACCTGCTCTGGCGGGCATCCCTCCATGTAGCCCTCCAATTGGCGCTACTGGAAGCTACACTGTGGCAAAATGCTTTATGGCAGAGCACACACTCCATTGGTGCAAGTGAGGAATAAGATTGGGCCATTGGAAAGCTAAATGTGTGTGTGTTTGTGTGTGTGAAAGAGAGCACATTCCTTTGAATTACTTGCTCAAACAGAAGAAAGGAGCAAATTTAAATTTTCTCTGTTACTATGACCTGCATTCTATGAAGTCTAAAGTGAGTCTTTTATTACAAGAGCAGGGAACACGCGGAACTGAATACCCTGAGATATGAGAAAATTTGGCAAAACCGGAGACAAAAGGTTCCTTGTCACAAAACTGCATGGAAGGTGTTCTGAGACAAAAGGCCTGAAAAATTGTATTTCCAAGGTTCCATTTCAAAATAAAGGGGTTGAGATATTGAGGTTAAGATGTGAAAGCAACATGGAGAAAGAAAAAAAAAATCATTAGCCAAAGAATGAATGTAACAGCAGAGAAAATACAACTTGACAACTTCTTGGCCAGCTTCCAAATTCATTATCAAAGGCATCAAACCAGGAAAGGAAGCAGAGATGTTGTGAAATTATTGACCTGATGCAGGGTGCTGTTGCCGCAGGGCCAAAAATGCACACCCCATGAAAGCAACATCAAAAACATTCTCAAGCTATGCTTCTAATTTGGTGGGTATAGATAACTCGGGTGGCAATCTTGTGCACAGTTTCCTGCGAGCAAGCCCCACTGAGCGCAGTGGTAAAATGCAGCGGGCCCTGAGTTTGGAGGCAGGGCAGGAGATAGCATGGTGCTTTTGAATTACAAGCTTTTCAGCACAATCCTATGCATATCTACTCAGAAATACATCCTACTGTGCTCAGTGCGGCTTACTCCTAGTAAAGTGAATATAGGGTTGCAACTTTTAAGATGTAGTTTGAAACGGGAACTCTGCTTGGCTGGTTGAAGTTGTCTCAGATTTGAGGGTTGGACAGAAGGTAGAGAAGTAAGCACTGGTTTCAGTTGGGTTTGTATCACCCGGTGCAGAAGGCCAGCACAACACCCCCATGATGTTCCTCCTCCCATGCAGTGGGCCAGGCAATACCCCAGACAGTGGGAGCAGTGATGCACCATTGCCCCACACCTGCTGGTTTTTGGGCAAGAACTTTTGACAGAATAGAGATATTTCAACCTGGTTTGTTTCACTGCATTCTGCATGAAATTACACATTGAATGATATATAAGCGGATGGTGTTATTTTAAAAATTTTGGCCAGTAGTAGTGTCACCCCCCCATGCATGTCATCCAGTACAGCCCGCACTGCCTGCACCCCCTAGCAACACCACTGGAAATTAAGTTACCTTCTAAGAACTCTTTAGCTCAGTTTCAAGGGCTGTTCCACATATGTTTATATTAAATAACATTTGCAAATGAACGATACCTTCTTGGTTTTTTTTCATTTGTTTTGAATCACTACATTTTACAGAACAGGCAACAACATCTTTTTTTGTGAAGACGTTGATTGACAAACTAATTGATCACTTATCTAGGCATTCAGAATGTTTACCTAATTAATGCATCTCAGGAACTGCCTGAGAGTGTTATTATTTTAATGAGAGCCTGAGGTCATTTTATCATGTGAGTCGTCTAATTTTGCAACGTGATATGAGGTCGTCTTGAGGCAATATGTCACTGCTGCCTTTTCCCTTTAGGATTTTCTGTTCCTTGGTAGATTCAGTCATAAAAATAGCATGCCCTTGTCTTTTGGAAGGAATCCACAGTAGACCAAAATGCTACCAAGTTGTTATTATTGGGGGAAAAATAACTTTTTCCATCGTAAGTGTAACTAATAGCTGGAGGTGTTTGGAAACAGTGTTACTTATTTTACTCAGAGGTAAGCCCATTGTGGTCAGTAAGACTTAGAGCCCAATCCTATGCCTGTCTACTCAGAAGTAAGTCCCATTGTGTCCAGTGGGGCTTACTTTCAGGAAAGTGTGGATGGGATTGCAGCCTTAGGCTGTAATCCTATTTTACTCACTAGAAACAAAAACCTCTACAAATAACCCACTCCTATCTATCTAGTCCTGTCCCCCTTCCGCTGATGCAGCTACATCACCGGAGCATGTGCTGTTTCCTGGGGGTGGGGGGTGCCGTCCCAGAAGTCTCCTCAAGGTAAGGGAACATTTTCTCCCTTGTTTTGGGATAAGCCTCCACTACTCCAATGGGTCTACTCAGATCTGTGCCAGTGATTTTCCTAGTGCAAGTCTGAACAGACCTGGGTAGGTGGATTGAGGCCAGGAAGGGGATAGGAACAGTGGCGGGCCAGGAGGGAGGGCAGGGGAGCAAATGCCCCGAGCTCTGCATCCATGCAGTGTTCCAGACCACACAGGAAGTCGTCTGAGGCTTCCCAGGGGATGTTAAACAGTACGTGGCGCATTTGAAAGCTCTAATGCCTGGCAAGCACCCATGCTAACCCAGTGCTGGCTGGCGCTAGACTATTGCCGGGTGGGCGCCTAGCCTCTGTGACTCAGCGGTCGCATGGACTGCCAAGCAGCGGACAGGAAAGCAGGGATGGGGGAGGCAGGGAGGAGACGTTCTGGGGAGGCGGGCGGAGGGCAGGGAGGAGGCATGACCGGAAGGCAGGAGGCAGGGAGAGGGTGGGGAGAGGCTTGCGGGGGGGGGGAAGGAGCGGGGAGGGAGGCGGAACCGGTGGAGCATGAGCCTTTGCGTCAGGCTCAGTGCCTGACACAAAAGCTCTTACCTCACCACCAATCTTTTGTTCGGTGGTGAATCAAGTAGCCCCATTGTGGGACTACTCCCTTTACCTGGGGGAGGGGGATGAAAGTCCCCTTTTCCTGAGGTGTCACCCGCGGCTGCCGTGGGCATGCAGGATGCGGCGGCAGCCATTTTCAGTGGGCCCAGGAGCTCAGGATTGTGCTCTTAGTGTTTTGCTTCCCCACCCCCCACCCCCATCAGAAACACAAGTGTCATGGGTGGTCCGGGGCAGGGTGCAGGTCAGGCTGGGGGTGTGATAGTAGCAGTAGCACACATTAATAACCTATCTCTCCTTCCCAGCCAGAGCCCGTCCAAGGGTCTCCTTGGACTCACATCAGCAAATGAACTGGTTTCAGTCAAAGGAGACCCATTGGAGGACAGGTGGTCCATGGGGAAGTAAGTTTAAAAAAGTTACTTATCTCTCTTAGACCATCTAGTAACACCCCCCCTCCCAGTAGTATGCAGCATGTGCTCCGTCAGCAGCCCTGCATTTTGTGGGCTGCAGGGGGATAGGATTGGACAGTTAGGGCCCATTCCTAACTGTGCCCTATGCTGGCCCAAGTCCCTTGGGCCAGCCTGGGAGGGTTGCAAACATGCCGTAAAGCATGTTTGCACCTCTCCCGATGCCTGGTTGTCATCCATCCTTATTCCAGTTTATAAAAAAGGTGATCCTTCATTACCTTCAAATTTTCGCCCAATAAGTTTATTATCTAATATTGGGAAATTGTATTCAAAGTACATTTTAACAAAACTCTCTTCCTGGGCAACCTCTAAAAACCTCCCTGGAAAGGAACAGATTGGTTTTCGGGCAGGAGCTTCTACCCTTGACCATATTTTTACATTGACTCATTTAGCTGAGAAGTATTTCATTTATAATAAAGCTAACCTTTTTGTTGCCTTTGTTGATCTTCAAGGTGCTTTTGATTCCGTGAACCGAGACCTTTTATGGTCCAAACTACTCAAATGGGGAATAGATCTGCGATTATTATTTTTGTTACGCCAATTACATTCCCAGAATTTTTGTCAGGTTCGAATTCCAAATTCTAATACTCCGCCAGGGTTGTATTCTTGCTCCTTTATTATTTAATTTATTTTTATCCGATTTACCTTCTTTTCTTTCTTCTTCTATTCATTCTACTCCGGTTTTAAATGGGGTCCCTGTCTTTACTCTTTTATATGCAGATGATGCAGTACTATTATCCTTAACTAAATCGGGACTTCGCTGCATCTTGGCTACATTTCAGGAGTACTGCAAACTAAATGACCTAACAATTAATTCGAACAAAACTCAAATTATGGTGTTTTCCCGTTCTTGGTCCCCTATAACATGGACGATAGGGCCAAACATATATAAACAAGTCCAGTCGTATAAATATTTAGGTCTTATTTTTCATTACAAACTTTCTTGGTCTCTTCATAAGAAAGCTATCATTTCGTCTCTTTCCCCTCAACTTAAAGCAATATTAAAATTTTTTTACAGTGAAGGTAATCAATATGTTCCAGCTGCTATCCAGATCTTTCAGTCCAAAATTCTCTCCCATTTGTTTTATGGTGTTCCAATTTGGATTAAAGCAATTAACAAGGATATTGACCAGATTGCAACATCTTTTTTTCGCAGAATTCTAGGGATCCCAAATTTAATTCGGGTATCCACAATTATCCTAGAATTAGGTATTCATTTACCATCAACTACAGCCTGGTTAGTTACCTTTAAATATTGGCTTAAATTGTTTTTAAATTCTCATTCAGGTTCTTTTTTATATGATTTGTTAAGCGATTCTTATTCTTCTCCTTGGTTTCGGTTGATTGAAAATAAACTTGTTTCTCTTGATCTCTCTTTAGAATCCTTGGCAGATTTGAGTCTTACAAGAGCATACTCATTGATAAAAGACAAGCTTTTAGCATTTGAATTTAATTATTTAAGTATTAATCTTAACCCTATTTGTTCTCCTCTTTCTTTTGGCTTGGCCCCATCCTTTAATCATGTATCAAATTATTTTTATACATTAATCAATCCATTACATAGGCGAGCCTTTATGTTAGCTCGTTTTAACATCTTCCCCTCGGCAGTTCATTCTGGCCGTTTTTTTAACATTCCACGGGAGAAAAGGCTCTGTCTCTTTTGTCATGAGTCACCTGATTTTTTGTTTCATATACTCTTTTTTGTCCAGTTCATCTTGACATTCGTAATCATTATTTAAATTCTTGGATTTCTCCTGACCTAACCCCTTCTGATATTACCCTCTCTAGGTTCATGAGTGATGTTTGTGACTCTTTAACCGCAGCTGTTGCTGGTTATTTATCTGAGATTCTTAAAATAACGTTGTCAGAATTTAAATAATTCTGGTATCTTGTTTTAAGTTGTTGGGTCGGTATGCAAGTTGTTGCGACAATTGTAAAATATGTCTTAATTGTGTTGTGTTGATATGCCAATAAAGGTTTCAGACAGACAGGCATGTTTGCACCTCCTCGGAAGGAAGCCAAGCTGGCCCTCTGAGAAGTGCCGGCCTGCAGAGGCTGACATATGCCTCCGCGTCAGCTTCCCCCCAGTTCCTTGCATCGGCCTGGATGAGCTGAAGCAAGGAAAAAAGGTAGGTGTGGGGGGGGGGAGGAGGGAGGGAGGGAGGGAGGCATTCCTGGGCGGGGGGAGCGAGGGCAATAGGTGGCCCTGGGGGCAGGCGGGTGGGGAGCCGGAGACAGGGCTGGGATCCGGCAGTTATCTTGAGAGAGATACCAAGAGCTTGGGGTGGTGGTGGACAGGTCGATGAAAGTGTCGACCCAATGTGGGGCGGCAGTAAAGAAGGCCAATTCTATGCTTGGGATCATTAGAAAAGGTATTGAGGACAAAACGGCTAATATTATAATGCCGTTGTACAAATCGATGGTAAGGCCACAGCTGGAGTATTGTGTCCAGTTCTGGTCGCCGCATCTCAAAAAAGACATAGTGGAAATGGAAAAGGTGCAAAAGAGAGCGACTAAGATGATTACGGGGCTGGGGCACCTTCCTTATGAGGAAAGGCTACAGCGTTTGGGCCTCTTCAGCCTAGAAAAGAGGCGCCTGAGGGGGGACATGATTGAGACATACAAAATTATGCAGGGGATGGACAGAGTGGATAGAGAGATGCTCTTTACACTCTCACATAACACCAGAACCAGGGGACATCCACTACAATTGAGTGTTGGGAGGGTTAGGACAGACAAAAGAAAATATTTCTTTACTCAGCATGTGGTTGGTCTGTGGAACTCCTTGCCACAGGATGTGGTGATGGCATCTGGCCTGGACGCCTTTAAAAGGGGATTGGACAAGTTTCTGGAGGAAAAATCCATTACCGGGTACAAGCCATGATGTGTATGCGCAACCTCCTGATTTTAGAAATGGGCTATGTCAGAATGCCAGATGCAAGGGAGGGCACCAGGATGAGGTCTCTTGTTATCTGGTGTGCTCCCTGGGGCATTTGGTGGGCCACTGTGAGATACAGGAAGCTGGACTAGATGGGCCTATGGCCTGATCCAGTGGGGCTGTTCTTATGTTCTTATGACTAGATGGGCCTATGGCCTGATCCAGTGGGGTTGTTCTTATGTAAGATGTATCAGCTTCCCATTTTATTTTTTTTATTTATAGAATTTATATCCCGCCTTTCTGTCCCAACCAAGGGCTCTCTAGGTGGCTAGCTTTGGTAGCTTTCTATGCAAAAACAAATCTTCAAAAAGTATTCTTAATGCGATCTTTGAAGGAGTTTGACATCCTGAAGATGGGGGAGCAGAAACTGTCATTGTCCATGTCCCACACACACTTGAGGAGGTTAGCTACCCAGAAAAACGAGAGGCAAGAGTCATTCAAGACTATTCTTTAGTTCTGATATTGAATGGAATACTCTCCTTGCTAATGTGAAAGGTCTGAAGAATGGACTTGGGCTTTTGGGTAGTTAGTTTGTGGAGTATTGAAGAGCTAATCAATCAATCAATCAATTAATCAATCAATCAATCAATCAGTGTTTACCATGTTTTTGACTAACATCATGCTGGTGTGCCATGTCTCAAGAAGAGTTTTATAGTTATGTGCCAAATTGGGGGTTTGAATCCCCATTGTCTTTACTAATCCCAAACTTTCCTGCTTGTATGAGAACAAGGAAATTCACATGAGAACCCTATCCAACCCGGAAAACACTGACACATGAAATCTTCTCTCCATTGCTCCATCTCCTGGTCACTGAGTTTTCCTTTCACGCTTACTTTCTTCCCAAGATGAGAGACTTTGACCTGAATACTAAAACTCTGGGAGGGCAAGTGCAGGTAGGCACTTGAAGTGCTATTTTTGCGAAGACATTTCCCATGATTTGAGCAGATATGTTCACTGCAGATCTTGGTGGCAGTGGTCACGTTTACCAGATAATGTCCAAAGAGACCACCTATGTAATTACTCAGAAGTACGCAGACGTCCTAAGAGAAAACAAAGACAATGACGGTTTACGCGGCAGCAGGCACTGTTAGCAGCAGCCCAAGGGATTTAAATTTGAACTCCAGTATCTACAGATTCCGTATTTGCAGGAGGTTGCAGAACAGATATCGAGATCTGTCTGTATTTGCTTAGCATGTGTGCATTTGATTAAAAAAAAAGCACCTCACATGCAATCTTGGAATCCAGAATTCTTATAACCAACATCTCAGGTCAAGTTTATGCTCCCCATCCTGCAACTGGGAGCCTGAGGTTGAAAGGGCATGGCTTACTTCAAGCCAACTGAGGAATTCATGGCTGGCGTGAGGTCCTGATTGACTGCGTCACCTCTTCAGTGACGAGCCCAATAGCTCTATAACAGCCATTGGGTGACTACCTGGGCATTCTCTTTAGCAGCTCAGTCACTGGAGCACCAACAGCCCAGTCCTGTTCATTGCAGGTGCAGCAGGGCCGCACAGTCCACACTGTGTCCGGCGCCGAAATTGAGCAGGCTGGAAGTCTCCTCGATGAAAATCTGTTCCCTTACTGCATGCCGAGCCCCAGCCTGCTCAATGGGGCTACTCGGATCCATGCTACAGAACGTACCTGCCCCAGCAGCCTTTGCTCCAGATCTGATGCCAGGGGAACAGTGCAAGTCTTCCTGTTGGCACTCTTTAAAGTCCTTGCTTTATGGCACTTTTACAGTGGCTAGCAGCAGAGCAACAGCTGCTGCTTCGGCATAGACAACCCATAGGATTGGGTCACAAGTTTCTTATCATATTCAGGCATGCACTCTCTGGAGGCATTCTCTGAGCCCAGCAGAGGCCGCAGATGTCCGCCCATGGTTTCTGCTGGGCTCAGACCGAGCCCTAGATCTAAAATAGTCACTTCCATTTTCTCAGTGACACTAGACGTGACGTTTTTAATGCCTCATAAGGCATTGAGAGACCCAGGGAAGCCCCTGAAGAATGGATCCCCCTATGTACACATGTATGTTTGTATATATGTATGTATGGAGGCATTGTCACCCCAGAACTATTTTGACTAGTACTGTATGTACCATGAACCTTCAGTCTCTCCCAACTTTTATTCATAGTCATGTGAGTTGGGGCAGGGATGCCCCTGGCTAATCTAGGAATTCTTGTGACGTTGAGCTCATGGGCATTTTTTAACACAAACTCACTTACTCTGGACCTGCCAAATATCGAGCTTCCCCAAAGGATAATTCCTGCAGCTCCCAATGAGGCAGTCTCACCAATAGTGTTCACCAAGTCCCCCTGAAAAGTAAGGGATGAACAAGCGTAATATAACAGAGCATCATGCACAGTGCACAAGGGGCCAAAGAAGGGGCACCATGGCCCACGATATACCCAACCATTTCCTTTTTGTCCTTCTCCTTCCTGTCCCACCCTCACCTCTGGTCAAGTAGATGTTGGAGAATTTTGAAGCACTAACCCTCCTGCTAGACCTGTTGACCAGGCATGTCCGTGAATTGAGTGCACTAATCGTGGTCAAAAATGCCTCTTGTGTACCACTATCTTGAAAAACAAACCTTCTCCAGTTGTAGCAAAAGCAACCGTGGCAGTTCCTTCGGTGTGTGTTCCTTCCTCCTTACGCCAAGGAGACCTCCAGTAGCCAAAATTCCCCTGAAGAACTTCCGAGACTGAAGGTTGCCAACAAACAGCGTGTACTGGTGCCGCTGCTTTGCTGCAGGGGAATTTTGACTGCAGGACAGTAAGACTAACATATGAATTGGTTCAAGGAGCCTATTAGATTCCAGTGTATGGTTCCCCCCCCCTTACCTCTGTCATGGTATCATTTGTATGGACATATACTGGCATTGAGTACACATAAACAGGCGTGTCGTAGTCTCCACCAGACTGTTTGGCGACACGCATTGCTTCCATAACTCGATGCCGTACAAACTTCACCGCATGTGGGCTTGACTTCAGTGCATCTAGCAGGTATATGGAAGGGAAAAGGGCACTACTTTGTTTCCAGAGCCAATGCAGAAGATCATTACGCCCAACGTCAACGGTTGGGCAGTTGCCCGTGTATGTAGTTGGCTTGGCTTTGTAATCGTGATTATAGCAGTCTGGGAATAGATAGAAACCCCAAAGTCCGTAGGGTCTTATCTTTTTAAGATGAAAAAGAGTGCGGTCCATGAAATTCCTTCCAGCACTTTCAAATTCTGCTGTAGCAGTCGCCATAATTTTCTTGTCATCCCAGGTAGGGTTCCGACCTCGAACAAGATCCATAGAAAGATTTCTGTAAACGGTTTTGTCACCCCAGTTTCTCACCCACAGGGGTCTCCAGTTTTCCCAGTCAATGACGCCAAGTCCATTGAACATCTTCTTTGGTATAGCTTTGTCAATATCAGATTCTACTTTGGCGAGGTGCTGGTCGAGATCCTGGCTTTGTGGGATCCCTCCATGGAAGATACTCCCATGCTCAACATAGGGATAGAGCCCCATACGATTATGATAAAAGATTGTCACAACAGACCCACTCAAAGTTTCATTGGGATTTGGGACAATCCCAAAAGTAGCAAGTTCTAAATCCACTTTGTAGCGCCGCCAGCAGGGTTCAGTAGGAGCATTCCAAAACACCATGAAAGGATTCCCAGGGATCATAGGATTTTTTGCTGGCTTCAGTATGTCTCCCCCAACCATGAATGCCATAATTGCTATATATTTAATCCACAGTTGCCACATACTTTGTTGGAAACAAAATCCTCAAAAAAAAAAAAAAAAGAGAAGGGAGAGACGCATGAACAGAAAAAGAGTGACTGACACAGAATGTTTTGTTTCTTTTACTCATGGATTATTATTTAATTTGTATGTGAAGTATGTGATGCTTTAATTAATACGGAAATTTAAAAATGGTGGAATTCAGATCTCGTTCCAGCAACCTTGAAGATTACTCTGAACATGCTGGCAAAATATGTGTTGCACACCAAAGGGGGTTTCTAAATCAGAGTTCATTTTTGTTTAACTCAGAATGTGTGTTCAGTTTTGAAGTTTTATATGATTTTATACTTCACCCTGGTACAATTGCTCATACTGGTTGCTTTTTAACACCGTCTCCTGCCAAAGCGCCTTTATGCTCATGACACTTTTCTTGGGCTGCTTCCTCTCAAAGCCAAATATCCATCTTTACATCCATCTTTACATCCATCTTAAAGCTTTAAAAGAGCTTTAAATAGCTCTTTAATTGAACTATTCCGTTTTGTACTGCATTGCAATACACGGGCACAATAAACTGTTCAGTGCTTAGGTAGCTTTAAAGACCCCAAATCTGATCCTGCAGTGCAAAGGTGCACACGGAATAACTTTCATGCCCTGGAAGCAGTATGGGAATTCTAAGTGAGAAATCTTAGCTGGTTGATGTCATGATCCTGACCCCAAGCAGAAGCTCTGAGTTCGGCCCCGATGAAGGTGGAATGGTCAGGTTGGAAGGACCAACATCAGATTGGAAGATGGAACTGCAATCCTATTCGCACATACCAGGGATTAAACCCCACTGACTGCAATGAGACTAACTTCTGAGTAGGGTACCCCCAGGTAACCCCTTGGGGGCTGGGGGATAAGAATAGGCCCTCAGTTTGGCTGTACTTGTAAGAGGCGACTAAACAACCACCGGGTAGATGGGACTCGTCAGCCTGGGAAGGCAGCTCATCTGAGAGAAGAAAAACTCTGATCCCAAACCTCCACTGCCTGGTGGCTACATCCAGTTATGGAAAAGGCTTCAGGAGTCAACCTCGAGGCAAAATCCAGAGCAGGAGTCCCTGAGGCAGTTCGTGGCTGAACACAGTCACGTTCTGGCAACTCCTGCGACGCTGCTGGAACCAACCGTATTGGCCTCTGCCTTTCTATTGGACCATTTCAGCGATGTGGAGGAGGGATTTGCTGCATGGGAAACAGTCCATCCTCCATATCTACTTTACCCAGGCTTCGCGCACTGGAGAGGACACTCTGTTCCAGAACCACTATTCAGAGCTCGATAACATAGTCTTCTGAGACTGAAGGATGCCAACTAGGCATGCATAGGATTGGGCTCTGAGTCTGCGAAGCAGGATGCCCAGGAGGCAGCACTGTCCGAGCTCAAATGCCTGGCAGAACCAGCTGTTTCCACTCCAAGAACCTCATGCTCCCCTAAGCCTCCACACCAGCCAGAAGGGATGGGGTGGTGTGGGGGAATGCAAGCTGGCGGGCCAGAGATGGCAGACTTTAAATCTTTCTAGTGTCCAGGTAGTGAGATGGGACCTGGGTGGGACCTGGAAGGGCTTGGAGCTCTCCAGGGTCCTGAAACTCAGAACTGTGGTGCTGCTTGTTGACTTCATCGATTCTTGCTTGCAGGACAAGACAGGACTAGTTGTCATAAATACAGATTTTAAACATATATCTCTTTCTTTTCCATAAAGCTACTAAGGTACCTAACTAAGATTTAGAAAGGGCAAGAACTTAATATAAGAACAATAAATGATCAAAGCAAGATGCCAAGTGTTCAAAATAAAAAGAGTAGGTGCATCACAATCTATCCATGGAAAGCAGAGCTTGTTCTAAGACATTAATAGGTTGATAGCAAACAAGTGCCCCTGGTGACCACACTGTATGACCTGGGTACAAGCACTGAGCGTGTTCTGGTCACCACCCACACCAAGGTCTCTGAAGCAGAATATTTTTAGAGGGTGGGCGTATAGGAACACACAATCCTTCAGACACTTGGACCCCAAGTCCTATGCTGCTAATGGTGATATCCCCTAGAGCTGTGTGATGGACCTGCTGCTTTTCTTCATCTTCAGCTGTACAGACTTAGAGCCTGATCATCTTCCCGTGCACTGTCTGTCACGAACTTGCCACAAGCTATGTCATGGTGGCCAGGAGAGGAAAGGTGCCAGCAGGGAGGCTAGTGCTGGTCGGTGCTGGACCTCCATGCAGGTTGGTCACCTGCCGGGACCCGGCAGTGGTAAGCACTCTACTGAGTGGGGGGATGTGTTCCAGAGCAAGGGCAGGAAGGGGGCATTTTGGGGCAGGAGAGAGTAGGCTGAAGGGTGGAGAGAGAGCAGACCTGCTGTGGGAATGGCAGGAGATGCTGCTACTACATCCTATCTCCCACTTCCCGGCTCTGGAGTCCTACATGGGTCTTAGTGATTGACCTGGTGTAGATCCCAGTAGACCCATAGGGGCTGGTGGAGCCAACAAGTGGTAAGGAACCAAAGTCTCCTTACCCTGAGGAAGCCTACAGCTGCCTCCCTGGCCCTGTGGGATGTAACAGTGGCCATTTTGGCACTGTTGTGCTGCAGGATGACAGCCTTGATAGGATTGGGCTGCCGGCCTCTGTACTGAGATCACTTTCATCTTGCTTTTGTTCATCAACTTCCCATAATAGTCATATTTTCTCAGCCAGGCTGCATAAAGACCTTGCCTGTTTTGAAAAATGGAGGATCGATTGTTGTCCTTTAGTTTCTTTTACTTCTCTGTTAAGCCTCCTTATTTCTGGCTGCCTTATGTTTATGTATATCCCCAAGACATGGCTGTCTCTGTGTGTGGTCCAGACACATGTATATTTTAGGTCTCTAAATTCTGCCAGAAGTACAGGCTCTCACTCTCCCTGGGATCAATGACCCTGATTATTATGCTGCTTTCTCCTTCCCAGCTTCTGTACTGCCCTCCTGTCTATGCCCAAGAACTCTGGAGCTCACAGCTCTTGAGAAGGTATGTCACACAGGGAGGCACAAGCCTCTGTTTCTCAAACGGTAGGACCTACAGCCTCATCCATCTTAACTGAAAATGTCATTTTCTCATTTTATACGTGCAATAACCTGATGAAAAAATGGAACTTATGGCCAGCCTGCTAATGTAAACCACCTTGAATCTATGAGTAAGTAAGTAAGTAAGTAAGTTAGGCCGCAATCCTAACCCATTTTCAAGCACTGACATAAGGGCAATGCAGTTCCGAGGTAAGGTAACAAACATTCCCTTACTTTGAGGAGGCCTCCGTGAGTGCCACTCTAGTGCAGGATGCAGCACACGTCCCACTAGCACAGCTATGCCAGTGCTTAAAAGTGAGTTAGGATTGCACCCTAAGAAAAAAAATAAATAAACTGCCTGCATAGTGATGCAGTAGCACCAATGTGGAGCCCACTGAATCCCATGGGGAAGTTTTGATGTCCTGAGGCTTCCTTGGGGTAAGGCCTCCTGTATTTGTTCTCCTGTCCCAGGGTAAGCCCACATCATCATCCTGAGCCTATAGGTCATCATGGACCCAGATCAAGGGATTGCAGTCAGGAAGGGGGTTTGGATACAGTAGAACCTCCAGAATTGACCACCTCTCTATATTGACCACCTCCTTAAGTTCACCTAATTTTCACAGTATGGACAGACACTGCATATACACTATGGGAGACCAACCTCTCTATATTGACCACCTCCATAAGTTGTATCTTGACCACTTCGACCATTGCACAGAGTATTAATTTACCCTCCGTAAGTTGCCCACTGAACGTGATACTGTGGGCCTGTGTTTAGTCTGGTTTGTCCCATCTTGGAAAAGCAAGAAGCCACGTGACAATCCCTTCCCTACGCAGAAAAGGTTTTTATAGGTGGGCACAAGGGCTTTTATAGGTGGGCACACTGCACATAGCCAACAGACCTGCGCCGGCTGCCGATTGTACCTGGACATGTACCAAGTTGTAAGGGACAAGAGGTTGCTTGTGCATAGTGAAGCCACTGTCCTTTCACTTTGGTTCTCATCACTTTACACTTATATTGAAACACAACTGCTATTTTGCTGCCTATGTGGTCAGTCTGTGGAACTCCTTGCCACAGGATGTGGTGATGGCGTCTAGCCTAGATGCCTTTAAAAGGGGGTTGGACAAGTTTCTGGAGGAAAAATCCATTATGGGTTACAAGCCATGATGTGTATGCGCAACCTCCTGATTTTAGAAATGGGTTATGTCAGAATGCCAGATGCAAGGGAGGGCACCAGGATGAGGTATCTTGTTATCTAGTGTGCTCCCTGGGGCATTTGGTGGGCCGCTGTGAGATACAGGAAGCTGGACTAGATGGGCCTATGGCCTGATCCAGTGGGGCTGTTCTTATGTTCTTCTGGCGCACTTCACAATCCCTTCTGGTCTTCACCACTCTGAAAAGTTTAGTGTCATCCACAAACTTGTCCACCTCCCTGCTTATCCCTGTTTCCAGGTCATTTATGAAGATGTTGAAAAGCAGCAGTCCCAGGGTAGATCCGTGAGGCGCTCCACTTTCCACCTCTCTCCATTATTTTGTCAATTGCCCATTGACACCCATGCTATTTCCTGGTCCTCAACCAGTTCCCAATCCATGAGAGGACCTGTTATTCCCTGACTGTGGAGTTTTCTCAACAGCTTTTACTGAGGGACCGTATCAAACACCTGCTGGCATTTAGTGAATCTGAGGAGACCCAGTGGAGGCCAGGCAGCCTAAGTAAAAAAGTGTTTGTTTTTTCAGCTGTTGGGGTTACGTAACATGCTACATGCTATGGGCTAGCAAGGGATAGCATTGGTCTGCCTGTCTGCTATGAAACCAAGTATTATTTTTAACTTAATTTTTTTGAAACTTAATTTAAGTAAGTTTTTTTAACTTAATTTTTTTTAAGCTTATGAATTTTCAGGGGTTTTTTTAAACACTGATTGTGAGCTGTTTATTCTCTGTCTCTTGATATAGATGATATAAATAGTAAGCAATGCAAGAGGATCAATTCTCATTGATATGTGCAATAAAACTTCTTAAAAATGCAATCTAAATAATAACTTGGCCTTGCATTTGTCCTAAATGCAAGCTAAACATGGGAGCTAAACATGATAATATTTAAATGCCTTTTTTTCCATATGTTGACCACCTCCTTATGTTGACCAATTTCCTCCGGTCCCTTGGGTGGTCAACTTAAAGAGAGGTTCTACTGTATTGTTATGTGCTTCTGCTACAAAGACAGTCCCCCTTCCTGGTCATGATCTACTCTCCGCCTGGCCCCATCACCACCCACTTCCTCCCCCTATCTGCCCCACTCCTCCCCCACTCCACCTCCCTTCAACACCCTGAGCAAATGTACTGGTGCCAACAGGCTTCCCTGGTCTGCTGGCATGCAGAGACTGCCACTCAGCACTTGCACCAGGGGCAACCACCTGTTCCACATTGCGCCACACCACACATGCACCAGCAGTCCGGGGGTCTCCGAAACTGCACAGGCACAAGTCTCCTTAAAGGGCTCCAGAGATTTTAAAAAAAAAAGGTTTAAGAACTGCTGTGCTAGGCACTACTGAGTCAAGAATCTAACATGGCTTTTGGTGGACATATCGGCTACAAGGTTGTTCTAGCAAATGATAATCCCATCCCAGGATGAACTGCTTTGGTACATCCCAGAAGTACAGACTTGAACAACTGGAGAAAGTAAGGGTTGAACTTACTGTAAATGTCTTTTCCCAGGCTTCCAGGTGGGAGAGACAGTCCCCTTACCCATATCTTAACATAAATGAAAAGGATCAGATAATCTGAGCCAAATACGAGTCACTAAACTCTTTTTAGTGTCTGATCAGCATCAGATTTAGCTGAGACCAGTGAGATTTATTTCTTTTTCTTTTTTTCTTTTTTTCCAATAATTGTGTAGCCTGTACAGTTCCAGATTTTGTGTGTGTTTGATAATATTTACTTGAGAGGGTTCTAGGCTCAGTGAGGAAGCACCTCCCTTTGGTTTCATTCTGCCTAACAACCAAGAAAAAGTTCCCCTGGGAAAAAAAAGATCAGAACCCCTGGGAATGGAAATTGATGGTAGGTTCAAACGTTTATATCTATTGGAATCCATTAATCATCTGAAAATAAAACCAATCTTATCCTTTGCATCTTATTCTGTTATGTCTTTGAATATCACATATATTTTCAATTTACTGGATAAATAACAGTGTATTTACTCATTTTTAAGACATGTCCACTAGAAATGTGGCTTACCCTCTTTGTGGTGTTCCAGCGAAGTTTGTTGGATACAGCTTCTCATGATGCCGACCAAATGATACACATAGATCAGAAGCATCGAGTACCAACAATGCTGGGATAGCAATGAAATGGTTGATTGTGCAAAATACTGATCACAAACAGCACTCCAGAGATTTCCGAAGTCGCCATCAGCCTCTATTGACCCCTGAAATGTGATGCTGTTTATACTGATCTATTGATGGAGGTAGCGATGGTACTTACCTCTAGAGAACCAATCAGGAAAAGAAAACTAGACAGAGCAACTTATGGTCGCTGCTGCTGCTGCATTTATAAAGTCACTTCCTCCTACGGGGTGTGCAGTCAATTAATGACATCCTGACATGATCTGCAAAAGGTGGGGGGGGGGGAATTCACCTACAAGGCCTTGAATGAGTGCACAGAAGACAAAAGGTCAGTCCACTGTGTCCAAGACACAATCTCACTGTGTTCCTGTGCATTTTCAAAGTATATAGAGCTGTTTGGCTAAACACTGAAAACCAATGGCTTTTCAATGCTTACTGTGTTCTAGATCCTTCCACAGAGCATAACTCCCAGGCGGATGGATTTCTGCTCATTACCATTCCTAGCGAAAAGAGTTTGAGGCTTGGGCAGTGGTTCCCAACTTTTTTTGACTGACAGCTCACTTGAACTTGGGCATTGGCCACAGCTCCCCATTTGGGCTACACTCAAATTACAAAGTATATACAGCTGTACACCCATTTGGCTGTACCCACTCTTTCTCTTGATTCCGAGCTAAACAAGCGCATCGGTAAAGCAGCTACCACGTTTTCCAGACTCACAAACAGAGTCTGGTCCAACAAGAAGCTGACGGAACATACCAAGATCCAGGTCTACAGAGCTTGTGTCCTGAGTACACTTCTGTACTGCAGCGAGTCATGGACTCTTCGCTCACAACAGGAGAGGAAACTGAGCGCTTTCCACATGTGCTGCCTCCAACGCATCCTCGGCATCATCTGGCAGGACAAAGTTCCAAACAACACAGTCCTGGAACGTGCTGGAATCCCTAGCATGTATTCACTGCTGAAACAGAGACACCTGCGTTGGCTTGGTCATGTCGTGAGAATGGATGATGGCCGGATCCCAAAGGATCTCCTCTATGGAGAACTCGTGCAAGGAAAGCGCCCTACAGGTAGACCACAGCTGTGATACAAGGACATCTGCAAGAGGGATCTGAAGGCCTTAGGAGTGGACCTCAACAAGTGGGAAACCCTGGCATCTGAGCGTCCCGCTTGGAGGCAGGCTGTGCAGCATGGCCTTTCCCAGTTTGAAGAGACACTTGGCCAACTGTCTGAGGCTAAGAGGCAAAGAAGGAAGGCCCATAGCCAGGGAGACAGGGCAGGGACAGACTGCACTTGCTCCCGGTGTGGAAGGGATTGTCACTCCCGGATTGGCCTTTTCAGCCACACTAGACGCTGTGCCAGAACCACCTTTCAGAGCGCGATACCATAGTCTTTCGAGACTGAAGGTTGCCAATACACCCATTTGGGCTACACATTGAATTGAGTGGCAAGTTTTTTGTGAAGATCTCATGACACCCCTGGGCGGTTTCTGTGGCTCTCAGGTGAGCCTCGGCGCACAGTTTGGGAACCACTGGCCTAAGGCAGGGGTGTTCCAAACTTTTTGGCAGGAGGGCCACATCATCTAGCTGACACTGTGTAATGGGCTGGGAAAGAGTTAATTTACATTTCAAATTTGAATAAATTTGCATAAATGAATACATGAGAGATGGAACTTATATGAATGAATGAAGGTCTTGCAATAGCCCATGTCCTATAAAAGGCCTTGCACAAAGCAAAACTGGCCTTTCCTTTGCTGCCACTGCTGCATCACAGACATGAAACAGCAAGCAGCAGAGGGAGCCCTTGTCCCACAGCTCACATGAGAGGTCGAACAGTTGACCGTCACGCTGAGAGCAGTTGCGTTGGGCCAGTGCGGGCCAGTCTAGCAAGACTCCGGAGGGCCAGAGCTCATTGGAGACGGGGGGCTCTCAGAGGGCCAGATTGGGAGTCTGCAAGGGCCACAAGTGGCCCCAGAGCCAGGGTTTGGGCACCCCTGACCTAAGGTATCCAAGGATTGTTCACTTCCATATCAGTCTGCCTGAAGTTAAATAGGAGTTAAGTAGGATTGGGTTGCTAGTGGTGGGCTTTTTTCCCAGTCATGTGCCATTGCTCCACACATTAATGTTATCCTCAGAGTCTCAGTGATCTCTATGAAACAATAAAAACAAACTACCCAACTCAGCCTTTTGCTTCATGAATAATTTCTCTGTTTTACAGCCCAATCCTACGGGCTTTGGCTGCTGAAAAGCAGCCGTAATGCACTTTCCGGAAGCATGCTAAGTAGCGCACTGCCATAGCACTCGTGGGAAGGCCTGGGTCTCCCATGCATGTCACTGAACCGACAAAGGCCTGCCCAGGCAGCTAAGATGGCAGGAAAGGAGGGAGGGATGGGGGAGGGTGGATTGGTGATAGGACAAAACTGGGTAGGGAGGTAGTGTCATGGGGCAGAGAAGCTGCAAGAGGGGGGATCTGGCTGCAATGGTGTGCACCCAATCCTATCCCCCTTTTCCGCTGCCTCACCACCTCTTTCTCTTTTAAGGCATGCTATGGAGAATGCTCCTGGGCCCATGGATTTGTACCAGTGATTTCGCTGGTGGAGGTCTGAGCTGACACAGTGCAGCTGCTGGGGCTTATCCTGAGGCGAGGGGGCAAATGCCTCCTTACCCCGAGGAGACCTTCAGCAGCCCAAAATCTCCAGCAGGAAGCAACAGAAGTCGCACCAGCACCACTGCATTGCCTCATGGGGATTTAGTTAGGAGTGGGCTGTCAGTGCCAATCAACAGAAGCTAAAATGTTAGCATCCAGGTGCATTGCCTCAGGTGCACTGAGCAGCAAGTACTTCGGCTGAACCAGTACGAAATGTTGATCAAAATCATTAAAGTGTTGGGTATCTCCTTTCCAGAAGGAAGTGTCCTCATTTGAAAAGCCAAAAGGTCAGGCTGGAGACCGTTTAAAAATAAGAGTGGAAAACAATGGCTTCTTAATGGTATGTCCTCATATGGGAGACTTTGGTCATCGGTGCTCCTTCAGTGTACTTAACTCCATCTAGAAGACTGTGTAAGGAATTCTTGTACCAGCCTGTCCACCTGTTTCCCTTTCATCCCACCCATTTCATGATGTTCCAGGAGGAAGGGCGTGCCACCTCCATGCAACTCAGAAGCCTGTGGGTGGTGTCTAAGATGGAGTCTAGGTGACTCCAGCAGGTGTTCTGAGACACAAGGAGGCCACAAGTGGCCTCAGTGTCCTGCAGTCCCCTGGTCCTGGCAAATTTTGGCTTGAAGAACATTTTAAAATGAGGGCGGAAAACAAAAGACTTCACAGATGATGGCATGTCCTCATGTGGGACACTTTGGTCGTCAGTGCTCCTTCAGTGTACCTAACTTCAATTAGAAGGCTGTGTAAAGAACCCGTGCACCCACCTGTCCACCTGTTTCCCTTTCATCCCACCCATTTCTTGCTATTCCAGGAGGAAGGGGTTGCAGAGACCCACAGGCCCCCCTCCCCGATCCTGGCAAGTTTCTGCTGTTCATCCATTACATTTCAAACCCACCTTTGCAACAATGTATTCCTTGCCTGCTACTTCAGCAGTCCATGGGACCCTTTGCTTACTACCAGGGATGAGCAAACTTCAGGGGTTCCCATTGCTTGGATGGGCTCATTAGCCAACCCCCAAAATTGTGGAGGCTAGAATGACAGGGGGACGTGGGATTTTATCCTGAGCTTTGCAGTGCACTTCTGTGTGAGATCAGGAAAAGATCTGAGTCAGGGTGAAAGCTGAGGTACGGTCACCATAATCTTCCCTTTAGCCCCAAGGAGGATTGTCTTTGTAATTGTGCTGGGCTTCTGAAGATACCAGCCTTGTCCTGTCACCAGCTCCATGCAGGAGAGTGCCAGGGTTTGTTTTCTCACTTAGGGATATATGGAAGGCAAAACGTTGCCACAGTTATGGAACTTTTTCTCCATAGATTTAAGATCTGAATCGTCCCTATTGGTAGAGATGTGATTTTTCAATAAAAACACATCACACTGCTTTCTGCACTTCTCTTTTTGGTAAAAAATAAAAGAAAGAAGCCCTGAAATCTGCAAATAAACAAACTGGGAAATATGAATGAATGAATGAATGAATGAATGAATGAATGATGGGGCTGGGTGTGTATGGGTAATGACTGTGGCCGCGTTGAATGACATTCTACCACCTCTATCACTCACTTTTAAAGCATTTGCGGCCACCTTATGTCTCAAGGAGTCTTCTGAGGATCCAATCCTATCCAACTTTTGAGCTCTAATGTAGCCACAATGCAGCCCTGGGGTAAGGGAACACATGTTCCCATACCTTGAGAAGGCCCCAGTGACTGCCCCTCCACCACAGGATGCAATGCACACCCCATTGGCACAACTGCACCAGCACTGGAAAATTGGATAGGATTGGGCCCTAAGTCATCTGGAGTCATCTGAGATGCAGTTTTGATTTTTTTTGGAAAACCGGAAGTGCATCTTAGAGGCCTCTCTCCTGAATCTGCAGGTGCAAGATCCCCAGATGAAAAGTCAGCACTTGTTCAGGCTAATTTTCTATTCCTCATTATGTGATTTATCACAAAGTGATACTGCTTGGAACAGAGTGATGTTTGTATTGAACACAGTGGACTAACCTTTTGTCTTTTGTACACTCATTCAAAACCTTGTAGGTGAATCCCCCCCCCCATCTTTTGTAAATCATGTCAGGATGTCATTAGTTGATTGCACGCCCCACAGGAGGAGGTGACTTTATAAATGCAGCAGTAATCATAGATTGCTCTGCCTATTTTTCTTCTCCTGGTTGGCTCTTTAGAGGTAAGTACCACTGCTACCTTCATCAATATATCAGCTTAAATAACAGCACGTTTTAGGTGTCAATAGAGGCCGATAACAACTTCAAAATTCTCTGGAGTGCTGTTTGTGAACAGTATTTTGCACAAGCAATTGTTTCATTGCAATCCCAGCATTGTTGGTACTTGATACTTCTGATCTATATGTGTCTTTTGATCAACATCATGAAAAGCTGTGTCCAACAAACTTCACTGGACTTGGAATTCTGTGGACACAAAATTCTGTGGACACTAATTCACTGGGCGCTAAATCTACTTGAACCTACTGAGGGCAAGCCAGTAGATTCTAGTGGAAGTGTTTTGAAGATGAGTAAATACACTATTATTTAACCAATAAATTGAAAATATATGTGATATTCAAAGACATATCACAGTGCACAGAATAAGAGGCAAAGGATGACATCAGTCTATTTTCATATGAGTACTGGATTCCAATAGATCACTATTGTCTATTGATGTGCCAATAGATGGTAAGTTCAACATCTGAACTTACCATCAATTTCCATTCCCAGGGGTTCTGGTCTTTCCTTCTTTGAGGACTTTTATCTTAGCTGATAGTCAGAGTCCATCAGCAAGAATGACACCACAGGAAGCCATGATGTGTATGCGCAACCTCCTGATTTTAGAAATGGGTTAAGTCAGAATGCCAGATGTAGGGGAGGGCACCAGGATGAGGTCTCTTGTTATCTGGTGTGCTCCCTGGGGCATTTGGTGGGCTGCTGTGAGATACAGGAAGCTGGACTAGATGGGCCTATGGCCTGATCCAGTGGGGCTGTTCTTATGTTCTTATGAAGGTGCTTCCTCACTGAGCCCAGAGTCCTCTCAATTACCTCTAGAGAATTACTGAAGAAAAGAGAACTAGGAAAAAAATCTCTCTAGATTCAGTTAAGGAAAAGAAATTCACAGTAAGTTCAAACCACCCTTTCTCTAGTAGTTCTAGAGTAGGGTAGTTTGTATTTCTGGGATGTACCAATGCATGTACCAATGCAGTTCATCCTGGGGTAGATTTATCTTCTTATTTGCTAGAAGAACCTTTTGGTTGATATGTCAACCAAAAGCTATGTTACATGAGATAAATTCATAGACTCAGGAGTGCCTTCCTCGCAGTAGTGGTCCTAAAACCTTTTGGTCTCTGGAGCCTTTCAAACACCTAAAAGGAGACTTGGGGAGCCCCAACAGTGCAGAGTGTATATTTACCTGTATATCAGGGTCAGGACATCAACCAACTAAGATTTCTTGCTTAGAATTCCCATACTGCTTACAGGATATGAAAGTTAATCCATGTGCATAAGTCAATAAGTCACCGGGCCCTGATGGCATCCACCCAAGAGTTATTAAGGAATTGGAGAATGAAGTTGCAGATCTCTTGACTAAGATATGCAACTTGTCCCTCAAAATGGCCATGGTGCCAGAAGATTGGAGGATAGCAAATGTCACGCCTATCTTTAAAAAGGGAAAGATGGGGGACCTGGGAAACTATAGGCCAGTCAGCCTAACATCTAAACCGGGTAAGATGGTGGAATGCCTCATCAAAGATAGGATCTCAAAACACATAGATGAACAGGCCTTGCTGAGGGAGAATCAGCATGGCTTCCGTAAGGGTAAGTCTTGCCTCACGAACCTTATAGAATTCTTTGAAAAGGTCAACAGGCATGTGGATGCGGGAGAACCCGTGGACATTATATACCTGGACTTTCAGAAGGTGTTCGACACGGTCCCTCACCAAAGGCTACTGAAAAAAACTCCACAGTCAGGGAATTAGAGGACAGGTCCTCTCATGGATTGAGAACTGGTTGGAGGCCAGGAAGCAGAGAGTGGGTGTCAATGGGCAATTTTCACAATGGAGAGAGGTGAAAAGCGGTGTGCCCTAAGGATCTGTCCTGGGACTGGTGCTTTTCAACCTCTTCATAAATGACCTGGAGACAGGGTTGAGCAGTGAGGTTGCAAAGTTTGCAGACGACACCAAACTTTTCCGAGTGGTGAAGACCAGAAGTGATTGTGAGGAGCTCCAGAAAGATCTCTCCAGACTGGGCAGAATGGGCAACAAAATGGCAGATGCACTTCAATGTCAGTAAGTGTAAAGTCATGCACATTGGGGCAAAAAATCAATACTTTAGATATAGGATGATGTGTTCTGAGCTGTCTGTGATAGATCAGGAGAGAGATCTTGGTGGTGGTGGTGGACAGGTCGAGTTGACCCAATGTGCGGCGGCAGTGAAGAAGGCCAGTTCTATGCTTGGGATCATTAGGAAGGGTATTGAGAACAAAACGGCTAATATTATAATGCAATTGTACAAAACTATGGTAAGGCCACACCTGGAGTATTGTGTCCAGTTCTGGTCACCGCATCTCAAAAAAGACATGGTGGAAATGGAAAAGGTGCAAAAGAGATCAACTAAGATGATTACGGGGCTGGGGCACCTTCCTTATGAGGAAAGGCTACGGCATTTGGGCCTCTTCAGCCTAGAAAAGAGACGCCTGAGGGGGGACATGCTTGAGACATACAAAATTATGCAGGGGATGGACAGAGTGGATAGGGAGATGCTCTTTATACTCTCACGTAACACCAGAACCAGGGGACATCCCTAAAATTGAGTGTTGGGAGAGTTAGAACAGACAAAAGAAAATATTTCTTTACTCAGCGTGTGGTTGGTCTTTGGAACTCTTTGCCACAGGATGTGGTGATGGCGACTGGCCTGGATGCCTTTAAAAGGGAATTGGACAAGTTTCTGGAGGAAAAATCCATTATGGGTTACAAGCCATGATGTGTATGCGCAACCTCCTGATTTTAGAAATGGGTTATGTCAGAATGCCAGATGCAAGGGAGGGCACCAGGATGAGGTCTCTTGTTATCTGGTGTGCTCCCTGGGGCATTTGGTGGGCCACTGTGAGATACAGGAAGCTGGACTAGATGGGCCTATGGCCTGATCCAGTCGGGCTGTTCTTATGTTCTTAACTACAATTCCCAGGAGGCCTTGCAGGTCTCTTGTTATCTGGTGTGCTCCCTGGGGCATTTGGTGGGCCGCTGTGAGATACAGGAAGCTGGACTAGATGGGCCTATGGCCTGATCCAGTGGGGCTGTTCTTATGCTCTTATGCATCTTTGCACTGTGGGATCGGATGTGTAGTCTTTAAAGCTACATAAGCACTGAACAGTTCATTAAGTTCTTGTATCATTGCAAGGTGAAATGGAATGGCTAAATTAGAAGCAATGTAAAGATTGATATTTGGCTTTGAGAGGAAGGATCCCAAGAAAAGTGTCACAAGCATAAAGGCACTTTGGCATGAGAGGGCGTTAAAGAGAAACCGGAATGAGCAATCGTACCAGGGTGAAGATTCTGAGTTAAAAATGAACTCTGATTTAGGAACCCCTTTTGGTGTGCAAGATATATTTACCAGCTCGTTCAGAGTATTCTTCAAGATGGTTGGAACTAGATCTGAATTCCACCATTGGTGAATTTCAGTAATAATAAAAGCATCACACACAATTGTGTGCAAATAAAATATTAAGACATGAGAAAAAGGAACAAAACATTCTGCCTGTGTTGGTCAGTCTTTTTCAATTCATGTATCTCTCCCTTCTCTTGAGGAAATTTTTCCAGCAGAGTATGTGGCACCTGTGGTTTACATACACAGCAGTTATGGCATTTATGGTTGTTCATGGAAATCGAGTAAAGCCAGTAGGAAATCCAGTGGTCCCCGGGAGTCCTTTTACAGTGTTTTGGAACGCTCCTACTCAAACCTGCTGGAGTAAGTTCCAGGTGGATTTAGAACTCAGTGTTTATGGCATTGTCGCAAATCCCAATGAAACTTTGAGTGGGTCTGCTCTGTCAATATTTCAATACAATCATTTGGGGTACTATCCCTATATTGACGCTTTCGGAAAACCCATCCATGGAGGGGTCCCACAAAACCTGGATCTTCACCAGCATCTCGCCAAAGCCAAATCTGATATCGACAGAACCATACCGAAGAAGATGTTCAAAGGACTTGGAATCATTGACTGGGAACGCTGGCGACCTCTGTGGGACAGGAACTTTGGTAACAGAACCATTTACAGAAATCTGTCTATTGAGCTAGTTCAAAACCGGCATCCTAACTGGGATGAAAGGAGAATTGTGGCGACTGCTAAAAAAGAGTTTGAAGATGCGGCAAGGACTTTTATGAACAGCTCTCTAAATCTGGCTAGAACGATGAGACCGTATGGACTCTGGGGTTACTATATTTTCCCAGACTGCTATAATTACCTAGAAAAGCCAGCTTCATACACAGGCAATTGTCCAATCATTGACATTAAACGTAATGATCTTCTGCTTTGGCTATGGCGACAAAGTACTGCACTTTTTCCTTCCATATTTCTGCAAAACACAATGAAGTCAAGCCCCAAAGCATTGTGGTTTGTACAGAATCGGATTGCGGAAGCCTTACGTATTGCCAGGCTTTCTAGAGATGACTATGAAGTGCCTGTTTTTGCATACTTGACGCCGCTTTATACCCGTACAAGAGATGTATTGACAAAGGTAAGGGGGGAACCATACACTGGAGTCTAAGAGGCTTCTAGAACATTTCTTTGTCTTACTGTCTGTCTTGCGTATTTTTTCAATTTATGGATAGGAAGTTCATCAAAGCTGCTATAGGGCAACCTGCTCCTAGTTGATCCGTGTCGGCAGATCAATGGGGATCAGAATGGGGAAAACAGGAACAGGGATTGGTTATGGCAGCATGTCTCAAACTTTGTGTCGTGGGCCAATTTTAGGTGGGTTCCCATTCATTTCAATGTGCATTTTATTTTTAGTATATTATATTAGACTTGATGCTACCATGGTATGTGACTGCATGTGGGGAAATGTTGCAAACCTGTGCTTTTAATGGGCTACTGCGTATACGCTTCTAACAATGGTAGTCAATGGAGCTTACTCCCAGGTAAGTGTGGATAGAATTGCAGCCTTTGGGACGTTTAGGGTATTTAAAAAAAAAAAAAAAAACCAATCAGCAACTGCTTGGAAAGGTTGGGAGGGTTCTTCTTCATTTTAATAAATTTTTAAATTTCTACTTATTGCAAGTTTTTTTAATGTACATAATTCATTGAATTTATTTGATTTTGTCATACGTGGGGGTGTTAAAAATTTTCCTGCTTGATGATATCACTTCCATCCATGACATCACTTCCCTGTTAATGACATTACTTTTAGTGGGTTCTGACAGATTGTCATTCTAAAAAGTGTGTCCTGTTTCTAAAACGTTTGAGAACTACTGAGTTCCGGCATGTACTGGTGCCGCCAATCCCATCTGCTCCTGGGCCCAATCCACCCCTCCTCTACCGCCCTTACCCTGCCCACTCCACCCACTTCATGCCCTCCCCCATCCTTGCACTGCAATTACTGGCTCTTGCGGGCATCTGTGTGGCTGTTGGTGGAAAGCTACGGGCTATTAGACACTATGAAGCCATTGGATTGGGCCATAGGTAAATGTAATACATGAACCCATTTATAGTTGTTGGAAGTCGTTAATATTGTGCCCTCTTATATTCCAGTTGCAAAGTATTAGCTCAGCTAACAGTCCTGCTCTAAAGCAGTCAAAATAAGTATATGGTAGTAACTTAAATTGATAGTAGATAGTAAAGCTGGAGAACTATAGAACAGCGTATAGCATTATATGTTCAGCACGTAGAGCAATGTCCCATTGACTGAAGGCTGAGCTACGTGTTACATGAGAGATCAGTGACTGGATCTTCATCATTCTTTAAAACTGAAATATAGGTTTGTATGGTGGTGGTGGGGGATTTGATCACAGGAGCAGCATGGGATATTGTTGTTGGCAACCTTCAGTCTTGAAAGACTCTGGTATCGCGCTCTGAAAGGTGGTTCCGGAACAGCGTCTAGTGTGGCTGAAAAGGCCAATTCGGGAGTGACAATCCCTTCCACACCGGGAGCAAGTGCAGTCTGCCCCTAGTCTGTCTCCCTGGCTATGGGCCTTCCTTCTTTGCCTCTTAGCCTCAGTCTGTTGGCCAAGTGTCTCTTCAAACTGGGAAAGGCCATGCCACACAGCCTGCCTCCAAGCAGGCCGCTCAGAGGCCAGGGTTTCCCACTTGTTGAGGTCCACTCCTAAGGCCTTCAGATCCCTCTTGCAGATGTCCTTGTATTGCAGCTGTGGTCTACCTGTAGGGCGCTTTCCTTGCACGAGTTCTCCATAGAGGAGATCCTTTGGGATCCAGCCATCATCCATTCTCACGACATGACCGAGCCAACGCAGGCGTCTCTGTTTCAGCAGTGCATACATGCTAGGGATTCCAGCACGATCCAGGACTGTGTTGTTTGGAACATTGTCCTTCCAGGTGATGCCGAGAATGCGTTGGAGGCAGCACATAGGGATGCATAATTTCTGCTGAATTATTTCCCCCTTAAAATTCCCTCTGCTCAAAGGGAATTTTTTGTCCTATTTATCCCATAGTTGGGGGGGGGAGGCTGACCACAGTGGTTATGGATGAGGGTGCCATGTTACCAGCTCAGTGAGTCTGAGCTGTTTAAAACAATGCAAAACCATACTAAAATATCCCCGTCTCTCATACCCCCCGTGCGCGCACACACTTAGAAGCCGAAAAGGCCATAACAGCTCAATTCTGTTTGACCAGAGGCGAAAGTGGGACAAAAAGAAAATGGTTGGGTATATCATGGGCCGTGGTACCCCTTCTTTGACTCCATGCGCACTATACCTGATGCTTTGTTATGTGACACTTGTTCATCCCTTACTTTTCAGAAGGACTTGGTGACCACTATTGGTGAGAGTGCTGCACTGGGAGCAGCAGGAGTTGTCCTTTGGGGAGGCGCAGGGTTTGGCAAGACCAAGGTAAGTTTATTTGCAGTAAGAAATGCCTATAAACTCAACGTCACAAGAATCCCCAGAATCCCCAGGGCCACCACCAGCCCTGACTATGACTCAACTTGAATACGAATAAAGGTTGTGACGGACTGAAGGTTCCTAGTAAATACTAGTCAAACTAGTTTTGGGGGTGACAAAGCAGTACCATCCATATCAAAAACAGACAAGGAGGTTTCTAGGGAAACAGTAGAAAGAAATAAGATCTAATAATACAACCCAATCCTATGGGTTGCCTGCATGCCAGAGCAGCACTTATTGCTAAGGTGCTAGCCACTGTAAATGTGCTGTCAAGCAAGGACTTTAGAGTAAAGAGCACCAGCAGGAAGACTGGCACTGTTGCCCTGGCATCAGATCCAGAGCAAAGGCTGCTGGGACAGGTATGTTCTGTGCCAGGTGGTGCAGTGGCAGTGCAGGGTGGTATGAATCCGAGTAGCCCCATTGAGAAGGCTGAGGTTTAGCATGCAATAAGGGAACAGGTGTTCCTGGAGGAGACTTCCAGCCTGCTCAGTTTTGGCGCTGGATACAGTGTGGGCCTGCTGCACCAGTGCTGACTAGGATTGGGCTGTTAGTATTCTAGTGACTGAGCCACTGCAAAGAAGGCCTAAGTACTTGCCTGATGGCTGCTGTAGAGCAGTGATGAAGAGGTGACATGGGCCACAATCCTAACCAACTTTCCAGCACTGACATAAGGGCGATGCAACTCCAAGGCAAGGGAACAAACATTGCCTTACCTTGAGGAGGACTCCACGACTGCCCCCCGACTGCAGGATGCAGCACATCCCCACTGGCATAGCTATGCCAGTGCTGGAAAGTTGGTTAGGATTGCGCCGATGGTCAGGTAAGACCTCACCTCAGCCATGAATTCCTTGAGGGAAGCCATGCTCTTTCAGCCTCAGGTTCCCAGTTGCAAGATGGGGAAGAATGGGGAAGCACTGCCCCATCCTCAGTCACTGAGCATCCTCGGACACGCTCTGGAGTCACTCTTGCTCAGTGCCTCCCTATCTCTCCATATGACTCGTGTCCACTTTTCTGGTTTCTCCAGTTGTGAAGTAGGGGAAGGAGAAGCAGGGCAGTGATGATGACAAAGACGAAGACACCATGTGATGTCCGGAGGTGGACAAAGGAAAAAGTGGGATAGTGGCATGTGTGAGGGGTGAACGCTGGGCGTTGTAGTTGGGAGGTAGGTGGTGGAATTTGGGACTGCCTTGAGTGCCGGATCAACTTGGGCTGCTGGTAGCAGCTTCCATTGCCCAGTAAACTGTCATTGTCTTTGTTTTCTCTTAGGACATGTGTGAACTCCTGAGAAATTACATAGCTGGTCCCCTTGGACTTTATATTGTGAACGTCACCACTGCAGCCAAGCAGTGCAGTCAAAACATCTGCTCCGGTAATGGGAGCTGCGCTCGCAGGGCCAGTTACTTCCATAACTATTTGCACTTGCCTTCCTCCACTTTTAAGATTCGGGTCACATCCTCTCGTTTCGGGAAAAGAGTGCGCGTGAGAGGAAACCTAAGCTACCAGGACTTTGAATACTGGAGGTATATGTTCGAGTGTCGCTGTTTCCCGGGTTGGACAGGGTTATTTTGTGAAATTCCTTGTTCCCATAAAATGAGGAAAGATTGGGTTCAGTAATGCAAATGGAGATTCCATTCCAAATTGGGGATTTTACTAAAAATCTCTTATTGAGACATAGCACACCAGCAGGATTGTGGTCAAAAACAGGCAAGCGTTGATTGATTAGCTCTTTATTACACCACAAACCACCTGTAGTGTCCTCTAATATTAGCAAACAGCTTTCCATTCAATTTCCAGAACTAAAGGGTAGTCTTGAGTGCTCCTTAGGTAGCTAACCTTCTCAAGTGTGTGTGGGACATTGACAATGGCCTCCATCTTCAGGATGTCAAACTCTTCCATTCACCTAATTAAGAATGCTTTTAGAGTTTTGTTTGTGTTGCACACAAAGCCAGCGTGAAAAGCTGAGACGTCTTGGTGGCTTTCTAAGATGATCGAGAATGACATCCTCCACTGAGGCAAGATGAACTAACTCTTTCACTATGGCAGGAGTCAGCAACCTATGGTCTGTGGGCCAAATCCAGCCTGTGAATCAAAGTTATCTGACCCACAGAACTGAGGCTGTTGTTGACTGATAGATGACACTCTTACACAGGAGGTTTCAGTGGCACCTGGAGGCCACAAAGCTGCAGGAGGGACTCCAGCATGCAGACCCTGTGATTCTTGAGTCACACTAGGATTTCAGTGTGCAGCAAATTAAGTGGGAAGTTTTGGCATCCCAAGTTGATGCCACAGCTTGGGATCACAGTGTGTGATCACACAGTGTGAAGTTTGGCAAGCTTGGCAGCTTTATCACGTCACCACCAAACGCCTGAACGTCATTGCCAAAAGTCTGGCCCCCAAGCCAGCAAAGGTTGCTGACTCTTGCCCTAAGGGAGCTGAAGTTCACCTGCACATAGCTAGGTAATGATTTTCTGTCCTCCTGTTAGTGGGAAAGTTGGGTCTTGGTATTGATTCTCATTCCTGATCAATTTTTGAGCTCCTGATGAATGCATGTTCATTTTTCACCGATAAGAAAAAATAAAAGGGTGTGTGTGTGAACTTCTTTTGCTTATTATTAGAGGTGTTTGAAAATAGTAAATGGAAATAACATGCTATAATGTGAAATTCACATTAAAAAATAAAATAAAACTTTTAAAAAATTATGCAGAACCCCAATTTTACCCCTTTTGGGGTTGCCTCATCATCTTATGGTCCATTATTGATCTTCAGAATGTGTGGCTGAGTCTTTCCCAGGGCCCTGAAGGTCAGCAATGTTGTGTCTGGGCTGCAGGCTCCATTGGCTTCCCCTGGAAGTCTTCTAGTTGAGGGCATGACTTGAAAGCCCTCTTATCAACTCTGCAATGCTGCACCCCCCCCCCCCAAAGAAAACTGACAGGCAGGGATGACTGCAAAACTTGCAGCCGAATGGGGGAAGAAGCCCACAAGAAGAAGGGACGCAGAACTCAAGAGTTCCCCCAGGAGATTCAAGTAAGCTGGATATTTGAATACCTTTCTCCTAAGCTGGAAGCAAGCCTGTGCATGCTCTTTATTCGCCCATCTACACCAGGGGTCTCCAAAGTTTTCGACTGAAGGGCCACATCAAATATCCGGCACGGTGTCGAGGGTCGGAACAAGAAATATAAAATTTAAAGAAATACATTCGAAATGAATGAGTAAATGAATGAATGGGCTCAAATGCCCAGGATTTTTCCAAGCACCAACAGAGCCCAAGAAATCAAGTACACATTTAAATGGACCCCCCCATTCCCCCACCCCACAAGCACGACTCTGGTTGTGTTTGGTCAACTGGCCAGAGGCTCTCGGTAGATCAGAGGCTGGCCACAGGCTGGATAGAGACTGGTCACGGGTCACATTTGGCTCCTGGGCCGGGGTTTGGAGACCCCTGATCGACACTGTTTGTTTGTAGGAAGCCTAGGGTGTTTTTTTACATGCACTGTGTGCATGTGGCATTCATACCATTGCAGCCCCCCCCATGCATTTTGTGCCATTGTTTACTGTAGCACCCTTCCTTGGCATGCATTCTGACCTGTTTTGCATATCCCCCCCCTTTGATGTCTTCAACACCCTTTGCAATCAACTTGTGTGCAATATGGATCTGAGCATCCTTCAACCCTCTCCCCCCGCTGGCTTTCTAAACCTTACTGCTGTGCTGTAGGAATTTTGCATTGGGACAGCCTTCTTTTATTGTAGCCCCATTCCTTTGCAGGCGTACGGTTCAGTTGTGCCTGCCCTCCCCGTTGCTTTCTTCAACACCCTTTGCAATCCACGTGTATGTACTTTGTGTACGAATAAAATTAATAAACACGATGGGTCGGAATTAACCGCATAACACCAATTTTCATCTCTTTTCAGTTTATGCAGTTCACCAGATTTGTGAAAAATATGTAAAACCATTTTCAAACAAGTCTACTTCTTAACTTCGTTTCTTGTAGAAGTTTCATTATTTTCTTTCCCCTAAGGCAGGGGTCTCTAAACTTTTCGGCTGAAGGGCCGCATCAAATATCTGGCACGGTGTTGAGGTCAAGAAAAAAAAATTAAATATAAAATAATAATAATAATAATAATAATAATAATAATAATAATAATAATAATAATACAGGTATTTCTATACCGCCTTTCTTGGTCCTCAGATTTCTCCTTAGACTTTATTCAAGGCGGTTTACATAGGCAGGAAATTTTTAAATCCCCATAGGGATTTTTACAATTTGAAAGAAGGTTTCTATCTTTCAAGAAACCACAACATTCAGATGTTTCTTTCTGATCTGGTCACAACATCCTGGCCTCCATCCTCCCATGCTGAGAGCAGATGGAATAGCTCGGCTCAGCTTGTCAGCTGCTTCAAGGTTGCATGGTGCTAGTGGCCTTGAACTGGCGACCTTTGGATGTTATCTTCAGGCAAACGGAGGCTCAACCCTCTAGACCAGACCTCCTGCCCGACATTCGAGCAAATAAATACATTCGAGATGGAACTTAGATGAATGAATGAATGAATGAATGAATGAATGGGCTCAAATGTCCAGGATTTCTGCAAGCACCAACACAGCTCAAGAAATAAAGCACACACACTTAAATGGACCCCCATTCTCCCACCCCACAAGCACAACTCTGGTTGTGTTTGGTCAACTGGGCCAGAGGCTTTCTGCTCTGTTGCCAAAATGGCAACTGCTGTATCCAGCAGCCTCTCCGAAGGCCTCCTTGGGGGAAGGGAATTTGTGTCCCCTTCCCCTGAGTATGTAATCCGCCTTGAATAAAGTCTGAGGAGAAATCTGAGGACCTAGAAAGGTGGTATTATTATTATTATTATTTTCAGTTCGACACAGAGCGTAGGACATCACAGAATCCCACCTCCTCCCAACCAGGTTCCTTCCCCATCTAAGCCTCCCCCGCCCTCCCGCCACCCCGAAACACCTCCTTCTTACCCAGAAACCCTGCACCACTGCCTGGTGGTACACCTTATCATGGGCACTCCCTGGGTGTTGGCCTCCCAGCACTAGGCCACGCACTAGCGGTCCTTGCTCTCCTGATGCTGTAATCGTGCTTTACAGCACATTTATGGCATCCAATGCCATTGCTGGAGCTCTGTGTGGGAGTTGGGAGAGAGTAGGATTGGGCCCTAGATGGGCCTTTGTTCTGCTCCAGCAGGGCTCTTTTTATATTCTCTCAGAAGAACGAGAGAAAACCATTAGAAAGGAAAACAAAAAGGTTTTGTCCTTGGAAGGAATCATCCCTTGAACTTGCTTCCAACCACAATTCCTCATTCTTAATTTTTTGACCGAAACAATGACTCCACACAAGAAACTGTATTGCCTCAGCATTTTCTTATTCACTCAGATCTCTTTCATGACAAGTGGAGACAGGAAATTATATAAGAATGAATTTGGTGGAAGATGTGCTTCCTGTTGATGTGGTTGAGCAAGATAGACCTCAACTGGTCTGGTTCTTATTTGTCTCCAGGAAGGACTTCATTGCCCATCAACTCGTACAGCATACAGGATATAGATCAGCGCCATTCAAAATCACCAAATCAGAACTTGCTCCAAAGGTGCTCAAAAAGTACCATCTCTGCAGTGCTTGTGACACCACCCAGCTTTATGCAGAGTTGTGTGTATCCTGTACTAACGCCACAATCGTAATGTCGTCGGTGCCAAGACTGGCCCTGGAGGAGGATCGAACCAGAGAGGCCTCCTCCACTGGATCCTATGCCCTGTGTTGGCCTGCAAAGCACACCACACTTAAGCACATTGTACTAGATTATGGCATCTCTGTTTTACATGAATGTCTTTTCTTTAAAAGCATCATTGGCCCTTTTCACCATAATGGACATTTCGTCTATTTGTGGATCCGGCGCCCATGGATTTGACTCACTGGATAGCAGGGAAAAGCCACTTGCTCAATGAGTGGCTTTCTGAAGACTCCAGCAGGCCTTCTGAGGTCTACAGAGGCCCATGGAGGCCTCCCCTCAGAACACCTCTGGATATGACTAGAAGGAATTTCTGGAGATCCTTCACACAGTGCAGAATTAATCTAAGGAATTTGCCGCCATGTGACAGGTGATGGCAATTAGCTTTGATAGCTTTAAAAGAGAAGACAGATTCATGGAAGGCAAATCTATATCCGGCTACTAGTCATAACGGCTTCATGTATCTCCAGAGGCAATATGCCTCTGCATACCAGCTGTAGGCAAGCAATGGGTATCTATGTAGGCAAAGAAGGGTTTTTCTTCACTTCCTGCTTGTAGGGTACCCACACACAACTGGTGTAGGAATCAGGATACTAGACTTGATGGGCCTTTGTCCTGATTCAGCAGAGCTCTTCTGTATTTTCCCATTTGGGGAGACCATAATTTCATTAACATCCACCAGATGGCGCCACTTCCTCGATTTGAAAGATAACCATCTCCTCCAAAAGACTGAAAACGACATCTTTATGAACTGAGTTCCTTTGGAAATGTCCCTCTTAAATGTATAGATATAGGCGATTATTTATTCCACAAACTTTCAAATACGGTGAAAGGGAGATTAGGGTAGTGTAATTTGCATAGCAATGAATATATCATGTTTCATCTTTTTAAACACAGTTTAATTGCTTTTCTGCCCATTTACTTGATTGGGGCTAATTTTACCAAATAAGTAACATATTGTCTTTCTTATCAAAATTACAGCCCTGTTCTATCCTGTGCTGAAACAGGTAGCCACCATATCCCAACCCCCTTCACTGGCCTGGTCCACCTGCCAAAATCAATGCTGTCTTGTACCAGTGATACAGCTGGTGAAGGTCCAAGTTGACCCGTGGTGCCCTGAGAAGTCTTCTAGCACCAAAAGTCCCCTGCAGTATACAGTTGTCCACACTATTATAATAGTATTGATTATGTTATAATTATATAAGGGCCCAATACTATCCAATTTTCCAGTGCCGGTGTAGCCATGCCAATGGGGTGTGCATTGCATTCTGTGGTGGGAAGGCAGTCTTGGAGGCCTCCTCAAGGTATGGGAACATTTGTTCCCCTACCTCGGGACTGCATTGCAGCTACACCAGTGCTGGAAAGTTGGATAGAATTGAATTGGGCCCTAAGTTATGTACAATTTTTTTGTTGGCATCCTTCAGTCTTGGAAGACCATGGTATCACGCTCTGAATGGTGGTTCTGGAACAGAGCATCCTCTCCAGTGCGCGAAGCCTGGGTAAAGTAGATATGGAGGATAGACTGTTTCCCATGCAGCAAATCTCCCCTCTCCATGTTGCCGAAATGGTCCAATGGAAAGGCAGAGGCCAATACGGTTGGTTCCAGTGGCGTCGCAGGAGTTGCCAGAATGTGACTGTGTTCAGCCGTGAACTGCCTCAGGGACTCCAGCTCCTGATTTTTCCTCAAGGTTAACTCCTGAAACCTTTTCCATAACTGGATGTAGCCACAAGGCAGTGGAGGTTTGGGATCAGAGTTTTCCTTCTCTCAGATGAGCTGCTTTCCCAGGCTAATGAGTCCCATCTACCTGGTGGCTGTTCAGTTGCAGTTTAGTCTATTATAATGTAGACATTATGTTCTGTTATGCCTACAAATATTCCTACAGTCTCTCTCCTTGGTGTTGAGTGAGAAGTATGCTGAGTTTCATAGTTATTTGAGTGTGGAAGCTAAAGCAACATCTGAAAAGATTTTTTTTTTTTTAAATAACATGTATCTGACTACTTCACAGATATAAGGAAGGTGGTGGATGCCTGTGATCTTGGATACCGTTACGCAACGCACAGGTCATGACCAAAGATTAGCAGGCACGAAACTGTTTAGTCTCTGAGACGAACTATTTCATGAATCCACGCGAGCCCTTCCAGTTCTCAGGAACGCAATCAGCGCTGCCTGTGTTTTAAATTCTGTACCCTAAACTGCTCTGAATGCTCTAGTGACTCACCGCATTCCAACGGAGATCTTACCGAGCAACATTCCTGACTTTATGGAAAGGGAAGCATTCCTTTCTTGTATGGAAAATATGATTGGATCTAGTGTGACAATCGCAATGACTCAAGAGTATATGAGAGCAGGCTGCGGATTTCCTTGAGCGCGGCCACAATTGTTTCACGTGACTTAAGCAACGATTGGTGCCTCGTTTATTTATTTACTTATTTAAATGGTTATATCCTGCCTTTAGTACAGAAGAGGTACACGACACTAACAAAAGAAGATAAGTGCAATTCAGATGTGCCCTTGTACCTGTGGGGGTTACATTCCGAAACCCTCTGTGGATACCTGAATATCCACAGATATGGGGGACACAGTTATGGGGGACACCCCCTGCCCTCTGGAGGCAAGGGGACCTGAGCTCTTCTGAGCCCCAGAGACCAAGGCTTCCCCAGACCTCATAATGCCTCTTAAAGGCATAAAAGGTAACTTCCTGTTTTGTGGGAAAAACCGGAGTGATATTTTTTTCATTTGCAATAGTTATGCTCTGCCCCACAGAGTCTGCAGGCACAGCCTCTGTGGGACTCAGAAGAGCCTCCAGAGGTGAGGGAAGCTTGACTACCCTTGCCCTTGAATGGGGTGCAGAGGGGGATGGGAAGTCCAGATGATCCATGGATCGGTGGTTCCATGGATAGGTGATTCCACAGATATGAGATCTGTAGATACGTCCCCCTCCCCCCCCCGGTAATAATCATTAAAAAAACTACAATCTAAAATGCAAACAACACAATAAAGCATCAACCAAACCAGTTTGTCTTAAGGAGGAAGCTGTGTGGAATAAAAAAAGTCTTGAGATCTCAGTGGAAGGACAGTAGGGAAGATTCAGGTCTTAATCTATGGACAGAAAGTTCCAGAACTGTGGCAATATTTTGCCATCCATATATCCTGTACAGCAGCCAAGTGAGAAAAACGTCCCTGGTCCTCTTCTGTACTTTGAAGCTGGCAGATCAGGACTCATCTCTTCAGAAGCCCAACACAATTAAAGTGCTGCATCTCACTGGGGCTGAAGGGAAGTTTGTGGTAACAATACCTCAGCTTTCACCCCAACACAAAACTCAAAAAGCCGGGGTGGTGTAGTGGTTCAGGTGTGGGACTTAGACCTGGATGATCCATGTTCAAATCCCTACTCAGCCATGAAACTTCCTCAGGGACCTTGGGCCAGTCATTACCTCTCAGCCTGACCTACCTCACAGGGTTGTTGTGAGGACAAAAGGAGGGCTGGAACTATGTATGCCACCCTCAGCTCCTTGGAGGAAGGGTGGTGTAAAAATGTGAAAAATGAATAAAATAAAACTTGGAGCAGAGGATTATTATTTTTCTGATCTTACGCAGAGGTGCACTGCAAAGCTCGAAATAAAATCCCACGTCTCCCTGGCATCCTAGCCTCCACAGTTTTTGAGTTGGCTAAAGAGCCCATTCAAGCAAAGGGGACCCCTGAAGTTTGCTCATCCCTAGTAGTAAGCAAAGGGTCCCATGGAGTGCTGAAGTAGCAGGCAAGGAATACATTGTTGCAAAGGTGGGTTTGAAATGTGATGGATGAACAGCAGAAACTTGCCAGGACCGGGGATGGGGACCTGCGATTCACTGCAACCCCTTCCTCCTGGAATAGCAAGAAATGGGTGGGATGAAAGGAAAACAGGTGGACAGGTGGGTGCACGGGTTCCTTACATAGCCTTCTAATTGAAGTTAGGTACACTGAAGGAGCACTACACAGCGCGTGGTTGGTCTGTGGAACTCCTTGCCACAGGATGTGGTGACGGCATCTGGCCTGGACGCCTTTAAAAAGGGATTGGACAAGTTTCTGGAGGAAAAATCCATTACGGGGTACAAGACATGATGTGTATGTGCAACCTCCTGATTTTAGAAATGGGCTATGTCAGAATGCCAATGCAAGGGAGGGCACCAGGATGAGGTCTCTTGTTATCTGGTGTGGTCCCTGGGGCATTTGGTGGGCCGTTGTGAGATACAGGAAGCTGAACTAGATGGGCCTATGGCCTGATCCAGTGGGGCTGTTCTTATGTTCTTAAACTACAATTCCCAGGAGGCCTTGAAGGCCTTGTTGTCTGGTGTACTCCCTGGGGCATTTGGTGGGCCGCTGTGAGATTCAGGAAGCTGGACTAGATGGGCCTATGGCCTGATCCAGTGAGGCTGTTCTTATGTTCTTAAACTACAATTCCCAGGAGGCCTTGAAGGTCTTGTTGTCTGGTGTACTCCCTGGGGCATTTGGTGGGCCGCTGTGAGATACAGGAAGCTGGACTAGATGGGCCTATGGCCTGATCCAGTGGGGCTCTTCTTATGTTCTTATGCACTGATGACCAAAGTGTCCCACATGAGGACATGCCCTCATCTATGAAGTCTTTTGTTTTCCGCCCTCATTTTAAAATGTTCTTCAGGCTGACCTTTAGGCTTCTCAAGTGAGGACGCCTCCTTCTAGAAAGGAGATACCCAACACCTGAACAATCTTGATCAATGTTTTGTACTGATTGATCAGAAGCATTTGCTGAGGAACATGCCTGAAAGAAAGAACCTGGATGCTAATGCATGAGCTTCTGTGGGCTGACTCTGATGGCCCACTCCTAACTCAATCCCCATGTGGCAAAGCAATGGCACCAGTGTGGTTTCCACTGCATCCCATGGAGAATTTTTGGATCCTGGAGTTCTCCTTGGGGTAAGGGGACACCCCACCATCTGCCCTTCCTCAGCCTGTTTTACGCTGAGGTACATGCCTGCAGATTGGGAAGGGATTCCCATCATCATTCTGACTGGACCATCCATTGGCACGTTGGGCACAAGTCCCTGTTCTGCCTGCTGAACATTCACCTTCTTGGGTTCTCTTCCTTCTGACTCGGGAATTGACAGGGACCCCAATGTCATGGAAGACATTGGGATACAGCCTAAAGCCAAGAAGGAATAGAGAGCCAATGGAGGCCCCCAAAGAGGGCGTTCTAGAGCCTGGGAGACCACAGTGGAGAAGCTCTTGTTCTGTAAGCTCACCTGTTTAAAACTGGTAATGTGTGGATACAATGAGCAGAAGCCATTCATTCATTCATTCATTCATTCATTCATTCATTCATTCATTCAAAAGATTTAAATACTGCCTTTCCTGTGGTCAAGGCAATGTACAATTAAAAAATAAATAAAAATACAACCATAAAAACAACTAAGACGACAACTCTGCATTGGCTCTGGTGACAAAGTATTGCCCTTTTCCCTTCCATATATCTGCAAAGTGTGTTGAAGTCAAGCCCAGATGTGGCGAAGTTTGTGCAGCATCGGGTCATGGAAGCAATGTGCATTGCCAGACATTCTAGAGAGGACCATGACTTGCCTGTTTTTGGGTACGCTTTGCCAGTTTATTCCTATACAACAAATTTTTTGACAGAGGTAAGGGGGAACCATTCACTGGACTATAATTGGCTTCTAGAACCAATTCATACGTTAGTCATAATGTCTTGCACATATATTCAATTTATTGTAATAATAATAATAATAATAATAATAATAATAATAATAATAATAATAATAATAATAATAATAATAATAATAATAAGGTTAGCCAAAGGGGTAAGGTTAACCAAAGGGGTTACCCATAGTAAGGTTACCCATAATAAGGTTACCCAAAGGGGTTATAATCACAAATAATTTCTGTGTTTCAAGAACAATTTACATTCCAGGTGGATCTCATCATGGTTTGGTAAACGTTCTGGGCAAATGCTGCCTCCCGTGCTGACAAACGGCTTTCTTTCCCTCTAACACAATGGTTCTCACACATTGAGCACAGGGACCCACTTTTTTAGAATGAGAATCTGTCAGGACCCACCGGAAGTGATGTCATGACTGGAAGTGACATCATCAAGCAGGGACATTTTTAACAATCCTAGGCTGCTATCCTACTCATTTACTATCCCATTTACTATCATACACGCAATAGCCTGTTAAAAGTACAGGTCTCCAAATGCAATCACATACCATGGTAGCTTCAACCCTATTACATTAAAAATAAAATATTGAAATGAATGGAGACCCACAAGAAATGGGCTTGCGACCCACCTAGTGGGTTCCAACCCACAGTTTGAGAAACACTGCTCTAACAGAAAGAGCTAGAGCTGGCTTCTTTTGGCTCTTTCCCAAAGGGGTTCAGCTAGACAGCTCTCTCCACTCAAAGAAGCTTCTGGTGGTCTTGAACAGGCAACCTTCAGGTGCTAAATCTTTGGATTTAACAGCAGCTCTACTCCTGCCCCTTTCTATCCCTCTATTCTATCCCTTTCTATCCCTCTATCCTTTCTATTCCTCTGGATAGGAAATTCGTGGAAGATCTCACATGGGTTTTTACGAAACCCGAGATCCCTGTGTGAGAGAAAGTTAAGAATTTTCCCTCGGGGTTCTTTTTCAGCTAAGTGAAGACTTTCCAGGCTGGACTGCATTTTGTTTCAGGAATTTAAAACTGCAGTTTTCTCACAAGTTACTCCACATTTCTGACCCAGATTGGAGCCCTACCCATACCCACACAGGAGCAAGCCCCATTAACTATAACGGGGCCTACTTCTCAGTAGGCATGGATAGGACCTCTGGAGGTGGCACAAGTCTGAGGAGACTCACGGGGCTGCAGTGGCTTACCCGTGGGTAAGGGAAAGAGTTTCCTCTTGTCTCTGGCTGAGCGCAAGATAGACTGTGCTGTTAGAAGCTGAAAAGGCCATAACAGCTCAATCCTACGCAACACCCGTTTGACCAGAGGCAAGAGTGAGACAAAAAGGAAATGGCTGGGTGTATATTATGGGCCATGGTACCCCTTCTTGTGCACCATGCATGATGCTTTGTTATGTTCATGCTTGTTCATCCCTTACTTTTCAGGAGGACTTGGTGAGCACAATTGGTGAGAGTGCTGCGTTGGGGAAGAACAGCGTTTTTCAGGTCCACAGTAAGTGCGTTTGCTTTAAGAAATGCCCATAAGCTCAATGTCACAAGAATTCCCAGAATGCCCAGGGCCATTCCAATTCTGTTTACAATCCTGGAAGCCTATAAATTGTGACAGACTAGGGGCACAATCCTATCCTGCGCTGGAACAGGCAAGCTAGGAGCCTTGCACTGTATCCGGCGCAGGATAGGGACCAAAAGCCGCTCAGCCAAAGGTAAGGGGAAACTTTTCCCTTACCTCTGGGAAAGGTGCTCTAAGAGCCAGCCCATGAGGCTGGGGGAAGTGGCTGCTTTGAGCTGCAGGCTGGGCTGGGGAAGGCAACAAATTGCTGAGATGCCCTGTACCCGTTACCTGCCCGACACTTCCCCCGGCCCTCAGCCCACCCTATGCTCTAACCCTCTCCTTGCTTGCTGAGAGTGAGCAAGAAGTGTCTTACCTCACCCTCTTTCTCCAGTGCCACTCCCATGACAGCAGGGGTGGCGGAGGAAGGGGAGTCTGCTGCAACTCTGTTAAGGGATCATCCCGGGCCTGCAGGTAATTTGCAGGCTGGATAGTATCAGGCCCTGAAGCCTTGGCCTGACTAAGCAGAGCATCATGGGAAAGGCTGATGCAACACCAGGCAGAGGCAGTCGCCTGGTGTGTCACCCCATGTGCCATCAGAGTGACTCAGCACTTTCTAGCTCACTCTGATTGGCTGTAGCAAGTATATACTCCGGCCAGGGCAAGCTGGATCGTGGGAGAAGCGAGGTGGATTGGGTGCCGAAGGCTACGTCAGTGTGATCCGTGAATTGTGTGCCATCTGGACTGTTTGCTGTATATATTGTACATAGTAAAGGGACGTTTGGTGGAGGACATCTGCCATGTGTCGTCTTTGTTCTCGGGAGTGTCTACGCTCTGGCCTTGAGAGATAGGCAGACTGCGCTGTTGGCCAGCTGCTTGCTGCGAAAGCTACCCGCGACACATGAGGCTCCAGTCCAGTCCAGTCCAGTTGAGAGAGAGAGAGAGAGAGAGAGAGAGAGAGAGCAAGCCCAAAACCAGTAGTAACTGTTTCCTTTTCCTCTTCCTACTGGTTCTCCTGAACAAGTATGGAGGAATGGGAAGTACTGACCTAGATTGTCCCCAGGTGCACTCTGGAGGCACTCTAGCTCAGTGACTCTCTTTCCCGCCCTCTGTTTTGCCCGCTTCTCCAGGTTCTGAAATTGGGAAGTAGGGGGAGGAGAAGGATGGCAGGAATAATGGCAAAGAAGATGAAGACAGTGATGCCTGGAGTTGGACAAAGAAAAAAGTGGGATGCTGGTATGTGGAGGGGAACAGTGGGAGGTGGATTTTGGGCGGTGCGGCTGGAAGTAGGTGGTGGAACTTGGGATTGCCTTGAAGGCCTGATCGGCTTGGGCCTCTCTGAACAGTGCCTCTACCCAGTAACCTGTCATTGTCTTTGGTTTCTCTTAGGACCTCTGTTTACACCAGAAAAATTACATAGCTGATCCCCTTGGACATTATGTGGTCAACATGACCACCACAGCCAAGATCTGCAGTGAAAATATCTGCTCAAATAAATGTCTTCACAAAACCAGTAATTCAAGTGCCTACCTGCACTTGTCCTCCCCCAGTTTTAAGATTCAGGTCACACCCTCTCAGTTTGGGAAAAGAACAAATGTGAAAGGAAGACTAAACAACCTGGAAATTGCACAATGGAGGATGAATTTCAAGTACCCGTGTTTTCCAGGTTGGGCAGAGTTTTAGTGTGAATTCCCTTGTTCTAATAAAATTGGGGCAGTTTGAGATCAATAAATGGGGATTCGATCCCATATCTGGTATTTCACTGCAGGACTCTTTTGAAACATCAGCACAACTTTAGTCAAAAACAGGCAAACATTGATTGATTGATTGATTGATTGATTAGCTCTTTAGTACACCACAAAGTAACTACCCGAAAGCCTCAGTAAATTCTTCAATCCTCTAATATTAGCAGAATATTCCATTCAATTGCCAGAACTAAAAAATAGCCTTGAATGACTATAGTCTCTTGTTTGTCTGGGTAGCTAACCTTTTCAAGTGTGTGTGGGATATTGACAAGGACAGTTTCCACTCCTCCATCTTGAGGATGTCAACCTCTTCCAAAGATCTCATAAGAATGCTTTCCAAGGGTTGTTTTTTTTGGCACACAAAGCTAACATGGGAAGCTGACACATGTTGATTGCTATCCAAGATGATTTGGAATGGCATCCTCCACTTAAATAAGATGACCCAACTATTCCACTAAAGCAGGAGCTTTCAACCTACGGCCTGTGGGCTGAATCCAGCCAAAGTTCTCTGGCCCGCTGAGTTGAGGCCATAGCCGACCAATGGATGAGTCACAGTGACACCCTCAGCAGCTTGGAGCCTGGGACAATTGACCCCTGGCCTGCCCCCCTTAGCAATGCCTCTGGTATGACTTCTTATTCCTGATCATTTTTTGAGCTCCTGGTTAGATGACAGCATGCTCATTCTTCACTAGTAAGAAGCAAAAACAAACAAACAAAAAAACAAAATGGGGGGGTTGAATTTCTTTTGCTATTAACTTTGTTTCTTGTAGAAGCTGCATTACTTTTTGCCCCTGGGGTTTAACTTGGATATTATTTGAAGAAACCATCTCTATTCGAATTGTCCTTAGAATTGTTGTTGGCATCCTTCAGTCTTGGAAGACTATGAATGGTGGTTCTGGAACAGAGTGTCCTCTCCAGTGTGCGAAGCCTGGGTAAAGTAGATATGGAGGATAGGCTGTTACCCATGCAGCAAATCCCCCCTCTCCACGTCGCTGAAATGGTCCAATGGAAAGGCAGAAGCCAATATGGTTGGTTCCAGCGGTGTCGCAGGAATTGCCAGAACGTGACTGTCTCAGGGACTCCGGCTCCGGATTTTGCCTCGAGGTTGACTCCTGAAGCCTTTTCCATAACTGTATGTAGCCACCAGGCAGTGGAGGTTTGGGATCAGAGTTTTCCTTCTCTCCGATGAGCTGCCTTCCCAGGCTAACGAGTCCCATCTACCCGGTGGCTGTTCAGTTTCCTCTTACGACAAGTACAGCCAAAACTGAGGGCCTATTCTTATCCCCAGCCCCCAGGGGATATTAGAATATTACCGTGAATAATCCATGATTGTTGGTGATAGCTGTTATAGTCCACCGAAGTATAGGATCTCACATGATTTTATTTCTTAATTTTTAACTGAAAATTGAAAACAAATTTGTATTAAAAATAAAAAAATAAAAATCCCATCTTTGGTGTGCTGCCAAACAGATCCATCCTGGGATCTTTCTGAACACTATCTAGAAAGTGCCTTTCTAGACATTCTGAGCAGCAGTGCATCTGAGCATACAAAGGTCATAATTCTAAAGTAGGTTTGTGCTGGAGGAGAGATCATTCTGCCACCTACACTGCCACAAATGTGCCATAAAGTAGTATGTTGTGACAATGCACTATGGGAAGTCTGAAACCTTCCCTTTGGCATCAGTATAAAAGCTGATAAGTGTTGCGTCAAGTGGCACAGGAAAAGGATGGGAGGAGTGGTGAGGGATGGAATGAGATGGGGAGGGCAGTGGTAGGGGAGAGATGTGGAGGATCATGCCTGGGAAGGGGGCAGGATTGACAGCTCCAGCATGCACCATATCAGATCTGTGTTTCTCAAACTGTGGCTCCGGATCCACTAGATGGGTTGCAAGCCAGTTTCAGCTGGGTCCCCGTTCACTTAAATGTGCATTTTATTTACACATAGTATAAATGCGTCCCCATTAATTTAAATTTGTATATTAACATTTGCATATTATATTACATGGCGTATGATTGCATGTGGGGAAATGTTACAGATTTGTACTTTTAACAGGTTACTATGTCTTTGCTTTTACCAGTGATAGTGAATGGGGCTTACTCCTGGAGAACTGTGAATGGAATTGCAGCCTTTGGGATGTTTGGGGAATTTTTTTTTTTTTTAAACAGAACTGCAACTAGGTGGGAAGGTTACGAGGGTTCTTCTTTATTTTAAATAATTTTTTAAACTTCTACTTATTGTAAACTTTTAAGTATTGTCATATGGGGGTGTTAGAAATTTTCCTGCTTGATTTATTTATTTATTTAGGTATTTATATACCGCCTTTCTTTGGTCGTCAGATTTCTCCTCAGACTTTAATCCAAGGCGGTTTACATAGGCAGGCTGTTCTAAACCTCCGTAGGGATTTTTACGATTGAATAGTTCTCATCTTTCATAGAACTCCTCCTTCCAGCTAGATTCCTTCACGGTCTGGCCTCTCTCTGGCCCTTCGATGCTCCACTTGACGGCAACTCTTCTCTGCCACTGAGGGTCAGCTCATCAGTATATCAGCGTGTCCTCAGTTCTCGGGTACTTCCGGTTGTTTCGAACTGGCAGCCTCAGATCTTCAGGCATACAAGGCAGCAGCTCTACCAACTGAGCCAGACCTCCTGCCCTCCAGACCTCTGACCTTCAGAAGTGATGATGTCACTTCTGGCCATGACATCACTTCCAGGTTAATGACATCACTCCTGGTGGGTCCCGATTGATGTCATTCTAAAAATGTGGGTCCTGGTGTTAAAAAGTTTGAGAGCCACTGCCTTATCCTGATCCGCTTCCTGGGCCTGTTCGGCTGTCACAGATCAACACTGACTTGCACCAGCAATTTAGCTGGTGTGGGTAGGAGTAGACCTGTTGCTCAAGTTGGGGTTTTCTCTGAGGAAATGGGACAAATGCCCCCTTACCCCAAGGAGACTTTCTGCCTGCTAATTTCCCCTGTGGGATGCAGAGCAAGCCACGCTAGCACTATTTGTAGGGCTATTTGCCTTACCTGGGGAAAGTCCCCTTCCCCTGAGGAGCCGCCCGAAGAGCTGCTCTGAATCGCCCCAAGGAGCCGCCCTTATGAGCCACCCGCCGCTGGCTGCCCTGTTGCGTGCAGGATGCAGGGGCAGCTGTTTTGGCGCCGTGGCGGTTCCAGTGCAACAGGAAGCTCAGGATTGGGCTGTGTCTTTTGTGGTCTTATGGAAGGCTTAGTAAGTGAATCCTCCATCCTCTGCCACCTGTGTCAGAATCTCATTAGTTAACTGCACACCCAATAAGAGGAGGAGACTTCATAAATGCTGCAGCAGCTACTGTAAGTTGCTTTGCATATTTTTTCCCCCTCCTGATTGTCTCTCTAGAGGTAAGTACCATTTTCACCTTCATCAGTAGATGATTATAAACAATATTGAGCTTTTGGGCATAATTAGAGTCCTTTGAAGTCCTGCTTCTTAATACTATTGCACACACAGAGAGGTTTTGGTGCAAACTCAGTCCATGATCCTACGAATCTCTACAATATTTTCCTTTTTTTTATCTTGATCATGGAGAGGGGCATCAAAGAAACATCACTGGACATACACTTCATCGTTAAGGAAGTTCAGTAGCTTCTCAATGAAATGTTTTCAAGATATACATTGTTAAAACACACACACACACACACACACACACACACACACACACACACACACACACAAAACAAAACCATGTACTGAATAAGAAAGAGGCAGAGATGGTGTAAATATTTGAACAATAATCTTTTCCCCCTTAGTTTTCTTTTTTTTTCAAGAGTAGCTGCAGCACTGAAGGGAATAGTTCAATTTCACTTTATATGCAACATATGAACTTCAAAAGCTCCCCCAAATATCTTTCTTATAATTTGACATTCAAGAAAAGATGAGAATCTTTTCAGAAGCCCAAAATCAAAACTGAGGAACAAGGGCAGACTGAGAAATATAAATTGCTAGTTGGCTGGTGGTTTTGGAATTTTTACATATGATTTGAATAGACGTCTTAAAGAGTAGGCAATATATGCCGAGGACATCTGCAAAAGTCCCACTGAAGTGGAGCTGTCTAGCAGCTCATCTCTCCTCTCCAGGCACATCGAGTTTGATTTTTTGCAGCATTTCATTCACGCACAGAAGTAAAATAGGCATATAAAAGAATTTTGATGCAATTGTGTGAACTGTCACATCAAGATTGCCTTTTGACAGTGTTCAGTTGATACATGCCGATTGGTAATATGTAAGTGGGAAAAGACATGAACGGACAGAAAGCTTCAGGTTTCTGCACATGCACATTTATGCAACGCACGCACGCATTTACACAATGGTGTGTACAACATCTGGAAATAAACGTCAGAATAACAGAGAGTGCACCGGTTTTATTTTGGGAATAAGACTGGGTGATTCAGAACTCCAAAATCCAGAGAGAAATTCAAATGTGGATAATATGAATACATTCCTGTAGAATTCAGTTACAAGCCAGCATTGATGGTGAAACCCTTTAGCTAATGCCAGTATTACAATTGGTGTGTGTAAAGTATCTATTGGATAGTTTCCAGAACCTCACTCATGATAAACAAGCCAGCCCATGGTGCTGTTTTCAAAGGTTCATTTTATTTATTTTTTGTAACATTCTTTAAAAAAAAAAAAAAACTTACTTCTATTAAACCATAGTTATATATATATATAAAATTTTGACTTCGAAATATCAGTGTAGAATCTTATTATAATATGTTATATGGTAGAATAATTGTATTTTATTAAGCTTTAAATAAGGTATGTTAATTAGAAAAGGTGTAAAATGTGAATTTATATCACAACTCTTTTTGATTCTTTCACAAAATGTTGTTTGTGCTTCCAAAGGAAAGACCCATTAAAACATAATATGCTCCACTGAAATGTACATGTGTACATCTATGGTTTTGGTTTGCCAGAGTAAAAATAGAGATACACCTTTTTTCTCCATTCACAGAAGAACTGACTGAAAAAATAAATTAAAGATTTATACTTTGTCCAATCACATTAATTTGCAGGGCATGAGCCTAACCAGGTCTACTCAGAAGTAAGTCCTATTTTGTTCAATGACGCTTACTCTCAGGAAAGTGTGGTTAGGATTGTAGCCTCATTTTCTGAACAGAAACTTTGAAATGCTCCCATTGGTCTCGTTAGGTTTGAACCCAAATCTTTAACTTTCCACACAATCCTCAGCATGTCTACTCAGAAGTAAGTCCCCTTGTGTTCAATGGGGCTTACTCCCGGGAAAGAGTCTATATCGCAGCCTCTTTCATTTTTAAGGTACTCTTTTTGTGTTTAGAATATGGAGCAGAAATATTTCTGCATGATGTTCTTTTGGGGACACTCCTATGACTAGGGGAGCAAAGTGCATCCTTTGGGTGTTTAACTAACCGTGACAATGTGGCATTGACTGAGAAATGGAGGAGAATTTGTACCAAGTGGATAATGAGGCACCAAATGGAATAATTAGTGCCTACACTCATTACAGAGTTTGGGATTCAGGCAGTGCAATTCACAAGATTTATAAAACTCCCATTAAAGGGGGAAGCAGCCGCAAAAGTAACAAAAGACACTCTTGTTCTTAGGGAGATGTGCGCTTTTGTCAGCAATTCCTTTATGATAGGACTTGGCCACTGCTGATTGCGCTTATGGCTTTCTTTCAGAACTGTCTTCCCATTTTTACACATGCAGCTTTGAATGGCGGAATAACACTGAATTTATAGTTTTGAATTGGTAGAAAAGGCATCATGATCCAAGTTCTCGTTTTTGGGGATGGCACAAAATCTATCTATCTATCTATCTATCTATCTATCTATCTATCTATCTATCTATCTATCTATCTATCTATCTATCTATCTATTTGTTTATTAGTAGAATTTATATCTCACCTTTCCACTCCACACTTATGGGGCGCTCCAAAGTTTTGCTACCAGCCCATGAAAATTTGGAACATAATCCACCTTCTGGATGCCCACAACATCATTTTGAAGGTTGGAAGGGGAGAAGAGGGCTGAGCAAGACCTCAAAAAGGTAATTTCCTCATTGAACAGCCACAGGATGCATTCATGGAGACACCTCTCTAGGAGGGACATGGTATAATTCATTCAGGGACTTGTGGTGGTGGTAGTGCTCCTCCTCCTCCTCCTCCTCCTCCTCCTCTCTCTCTCTCTCTCTCTCTCTCTCTCTCTCTGACAGGCACAGAAGACTGGGATCTCTGTCCAGCAAGGCAAGGGCTTCTCAATATTTCCCCCCAGAGTCTACTCAGGTGTCTAGTACAGCAGTCCATAAGTTGTTCAGCACTGTGACCCACATCATCCTCCATGGTGGGTCGTGAAGCAATATGATGATAATGATGATGATGGTGTTGGTGCTGTTATACATTCCCTCACACGGCAAAGTGACATCTTTTAAAGTGATATCCTCTTATATTTAGCAAAGAAAAAGCACTGAACCTTTTCAATCCAGCATGATGTCTTTTTTGGTCTCTGCTGCTGGTGTCTTTCGATTGCGAGCCCTTTGGGGACAGGGAACCATTTCTTCATTTATTTTGCTGTGTAAACCGCTTTGTGATCTACTTTTTGTTAAAAGGGAGTATATAAAATCTAATAATAATAAATATGCATTTAAAATAATACCGCTTGAAAAAAAACATTCTTGTCACTGTTGTTCTGTTAAACTCTCTCTCTCTCTCTCTCTCTCTCTCTCTCTCTCTCTCTCTCTCTCTCTCTCTCTCTTCCTTTGAGGGAGCTGTTCCAGCAAAGAATGTGGCATCTGTGGATTAAATATATAGCAATTGAAGTGTTTCTCATGGTGGATGGAAAAAAAATTAAGCAGACAGAAGCTCCATTGCTTCCCCACAAACCATTTGTAGTGTTTTGGAATGCTCCCACTGAACCCTGCCAGCTACGCTACAAAGTGGATTTAGACCTCAGTATTTTTGACATAGTATCCAATGCCAATGAAACTTTGAGTGGGTCCACTGTGACGATATTCTATTACACTCACCTGGGGTACTATCCTTATGTGGATGACAACCACAACTCCATCAACGGAGGGGTCCCACAAAACCAGAGTCTCCTCAAGCACCTCACCAAAGCCAAGTCTGATATTGATCGTTCCATACCAATGAGGAAGTTCCATGGACTGGGAGTCATTGACTGGGAACACTGGAGGCCCCAGTGGGAAAGGAACTGGGGTCACAAGACCATTTACAAAAACAAGTCCATCGAGCTTGTCCAAAAGCGGCACCCTCAGTGGTCTGAAGACACCATTAAGAAGATTGCGAAGGAAGAATTTGAAAACGCTGGGAAAAGCTTTATGAACAATACCCTTCTTCTGGCTGAAGACATGAGACCAAATGGACTCTGGGGTTATTACCTGTTCCCAGACTGCTATAATTATGATTATAAAGAACAGCCACATTTGTATACAGGCAAATGTCCAGAGATTGCATCTTCTCGCAATGATCTTCTGCTGTGGCTTTGGAAACAAAGTACTGCCCTTTATCCTTCCATATACCTGGAATACACCTTGAAATCGAGCCCCAATGCTTTGAAGTTTGTACACTACCGGGTTAAGGAAGCCATACGCATTGCCTCCCTCGCTAGAAAAGACTATGCATTGCCTGTTTTTGTTTACTCTAGGCCGTTTTATGCTTATTCTTTACATCCATTGACAGAGGTAAGCGGAGAATAGAGTTGGGGTCAGTTTGGGGGAGGCACTGGTGGAAAGTGGAACCCCTGCAGGTCTTTCAAGCTTAGGAGCAATGAGTGACAGGCAATGGCTAGGAAAGGCTCCTCCTACTTCCATCTGCCTAAGGGGAGCATCTCTAAGATGGCCTATGCAAGAGGCATTATTGACCACAGTTATTACACTAAACCCACCAACACGTCAACAAGTTTAGGCAAGAGGGTTTCTTTCTGTAGTGCTTCAAAATACCTGTTTGACCAGAGGAGAACATGGGACAAAAAGGAAATGGCTGGGTATATCATGGGCCATAATGCCCCTTCTTTGGCTCCTGGTGCACCAGTGGCATAGCTAGAAGGGGTGCAAAGCACTAAGTTTTGCAGGGAGCCTCACCACAGCGTGCAATCATCCCCTGGCCTTCAGAGCCATTCCAAGCAGTTGGGGACAAAACTAAGACATTCACCTTTGTTTTGCTCCCACTGCCTGGAATGGCTCTGAAGGGGAGGGAGAGGGTCTGCTTGCATGCTGTGGTGAGGCTCCCTGCAAAGCTCTTTGCACCCCCTCTAGCTATGCCACTCTTGTGCTCTGCGCATGATGCTCTGTTATGTTATGCATGTTCATCCCTTCCTTTTTAGGAGGACTTGGTGCACACTATTGGTGAGAGTGCTGCATTGGGAGCAGCAGGAGTTGTCCTTTGGGGAAGCTTGCAGTATGCCAAGTCCAGTGTAAGTGAGTTTGTGTTAAGAAATGTCCATGAGCTAAATGTCACAAGAATTCCCAGAATTCTCAGGGCTACCACCACCCCAGTTTAGGTTCTCGCTGTCTGCTTCCGTTTCCAAGGTGTTCCAAAGAAAAAGGCTGCCTTTTGCCAAGCACTTGCAAACCAACAGAGGTGCATGATTGGGGGGGAGCCACAGATTAGCGCAATGGGGGGATTTGAGTAGGGTTTGCTTCTATCCACTGTTTTGAGTACCTACAGGAACCTATACCCCTGCAGATTTGGGAGGACAACTCTATGTCCATGGATATGGGAAGACACCATGTTCTAACATGGAGCACATGTGATTCTGGAGGCCACTGCAAGTCCCACCCAATGTCTCTGCTTTCTTGGGTTCTAGAAACTTCAGAAAGTTGACTTTCTTGGCGTTCCAAACAGTGGCATCACTAGGGTTTGTGTCACCTGGTGTGGAAGGCCAGTGTGTCACCCCCTGCCCCGATGGACCTCCTCCCATTCAGTAGGCATGGCAATGCCTTAAGTGGTCGGCATAGTGAGGCATCATTGCCCTGTGCTCAATGGTTTTTTGGCTATAACTTTTGAGAGAATAGAGCTAATTCAACGTGGTTTGTTCCATTGCATTCTGCATGAAATTATGCATTGAAGGATATATTACATGATGGTATTATTCAAAAATACCAAGATTTTTTAAATGTTGGCCAGTAGTGCTGTCACCCCCCCCAAACACATCACTATGTGCGGCCCGCACCCCCCACATCCCATCAGTGGTGCCATTAGTTCCAACGAACTTGCAGACATTTTTTGACCCTTCTCAAACGACTGTCATGCTCGCACTTTAGACACAGTGCTACGTCTTTAGTAATCTATAGTCTTTTTTTTCCACTTTTAGGAGAACTGTTTGACAGTGAAAAAATACGTAGATGGTCCATTGGGACATTACGTCATTAACGTGACCTCTGCCGCCAAGCTGTGCAGTAAAGTGCTCTGTACAAAGAATGGAAGATGCATTCGCAAAAACAGCGACTCTGAGACCTACCTGCACTTGCCACCCCATAGTTTTAAGATTCACCTTGGCTTCTCTGATAAGGCGAGAAAAATGAATGTGAAAGGAAATCTGAAAAAGGAGGATGTTGTGGCCATGAAAAAGAAGTTTATATGCCAGTGTTACCAGGGCTGGACAGGGATGTTTTGTGAAATGCCTTTTCCCAAAACAAAGAGCAAATTCCCTGGTTAATAAGGACAATGGGGATATGTCCCCTATTCAATATACTACCAAACTCAAGTGGAGTCATGGCACTCCAGTAGACATCTTTTGGGCAGAGATGGGCAAATCTATTGCGGCTTGACTCAAGCCACAAGTCTCTGCCCCCTTTAACTCGACTCAAAACTGAGTTCCAATGGACGGATGTTCCGAGTCGCCCAAAGCGTTTTGGGGACTCTAAAAGACTCGGGTTCTAAGTCTTTTCCGTTAAAAAGTCAGCCGTGGCTCTGCGAAAAATAATGGAGTGTATGTGTGTTTCGGAGTTCTCTTTAAACACTAACCTGATGTTCCTGCCCATTCCATCAATAAACAAAAGCCATGCTGTTCTTCAGATAAAGGCAGCAATGCAGGGTCAGGATTCAAAAAGGCACTTTATCTCTCCTAAGTCTAAGACAAGGTACAGACATGCCCCCTTATCTGGGGGGGGGGGGTTCAGTTCCAGAATCCCCCGTGGATAGCTGAAACTGCAGATATGGGGAATGCCCATCCCCATGGTTCAAGGGTCAGCCCCCCCATAAGGCATTAAAAACATCACATCTGGATTCTCTGTGAAACCAGAAGTCATGTGTTTTGAGCTCTAAAGCTCCGTCTGAACCTGGCAGAGGTTGGGGACAGATGTCCTCAGCATTCGCTGAGCTCAGAAGCCCCTCTGAAGGTGAGGGGAGTAGAGCTCCCCTTGCCTCTGTAGGGGGTGTGTGTGGAGGAGCACAGGGGAGTTCAGACCCAATCCATGGCTAACTGAACCTGTGGATATAGGATCCGCTGATATGGGGCCTCTGCAAAGTAAAACTGTTTCAGGTGGGCTTGCGGAGAGACGCAGCTGTATGCTGGTGTTCAAAGCCAAGTCTGCAGGGGGGGGGGAAGCTAAATTAGATGCAAGATTATATAGCTAAATGTTTTCTTCGACCAATTTCTTGGGAAACCTGTGCTAATTAGCAAGAAACAGGTGACTTGACAGCCACAATGATATATATGGTGGTAAATACAGACCATCGATTGTGTCCTTACTACTAAGATGAGTCTTATCAAGCAGCTAGAGCTAAGAATTGGCCGAGGTGTTACAAGCAAGAGATGACTAGGAGTGGTGAACTTCTGAAGAAGACAGTTTTCAAAGTGGCCAGCTGTGGCCGACACCATTTGTTTTCAGTCCAATTTCTTAAGAAAACCAGCCTGTGAGAAAGCTGACAGTCCCCTAAAAATGGCAAGACAGGATGTAATAGGGAACTAGTGTGCAGAACTGAAAGTTAAGGCCTCCCATCTCTTCCCCCTCTTACAAAAGAACAGAAGAAGGCAGAAGGCAGCCCAATCCTGAGCTGCCTGGGGCGCGGGGCTGCAGTGTGGCTGAAAATGGCTGCCACCGCATCCTACATGCTCTGGGCAGCCACCAGTGGCTCCTTGGGAGAAGTGGACTTTTGTCCCCTTCCCCTGGGTAAACTGAGTAGCCCCACAATGGGGCTACCTGATTCTCTGCCAACCCAAAGGTCGGCAAAGAATCAAGAGCGGTGAGCCTGACACAGAGGCTCTGGATTTGGTGGAGCTTTCCTCCACCGGTCCCACCTCCCTCCCTCTCCCTCCCTCCCCCTTCCCCTGAAATGCCTCCTCCCCACCCTCTCCCCATCTCCCCCTCCCTGTAACACCACCTGCCCGCCCTTCACCCCTCTCCCCGCTCCCCAGAACACCTCCTCTCCGCTTCCCCCCACACCCCACTTACCTCTCCACTGCTTGGTAGTCCGAGCAGCTGATTGACACTAGCCCAGCGCTGGCCTAGCACTGACACTTTCCAGGCACTAGGGCCCACAAACATATGGCACATTTGCGCCGTAAACCAGCGCGCACTGTTCAGGATTGGGCAGCATGCCATCCTGGTTGACCCAGGCCCTAAGGTGGCCCCCTGGGACCACTCCAAGGGAAATACTCCAAAGTGGTTGGTTGGCAACCTTCAGTCTCGAAAGACTATGGTATAAGCCTACAGCACCCACTATTCCTAAGCGGTCTCCCATCCAAATACTAACCAGGCCTGACCCTGCTTAGCTTCCGAGATCAGACAAGATCGGGCATGTGCAGGGTAACAGTGACAATCAACACTCCGAAGTACTGCATTTCTTTGAATATTATAACCCATATTGTTCTGTTAAAACTCACAGCCACACATGAACACGCCACACATTTACCCCACCAATTTCTTCAAAATGATTACGTGTGTGTGTGTGTGTGTGTGTGTGTGTGTGTGTGTGTGTGTGTGTGTGTAAGAAGGTTTGTATAAAACAGGGAATATTCTGTCTCACTACGAGCCTGGCTTATAACAGAATTCCAACAAATATTTTAAGACAGTAATGGCTAGTTTAAACTCAGGTCCTTAATTTGACTGATTACAGTTAAAGAAAGATTTAGCAAATGCCTCCGGATTTACTCTATGCCCTGAGTCACCCCTGTAATGACATGTTTTGTGGAAAGAAAACGGCAAAAGGCTAGACATTCAACATCTCTTCTGCATGAGATAGTTGGTATGACTGATGGCAAACCTGAAGGTAATCCTAATTGTTCTTTTATTTAAAATATTAGCATCTTGAATGTGTCCTTTTAGGAACAGAGCTGGAGGTCTCTACTTTTAAGATATTTACTTTGGCTGTCTAATGTTGACTTTATGGCTGTCTAATGTTGACTTGAGTATATGTTGATTTTCTTGGAAAAAAAATAATTTAAATGACCACTTTGCTAATTTTGCTAAACTGTTTTGTTTGAAGATCAAACTCAAAGGCATATATCGATTTCTGTACTGTGCGAGAGTAATTTAAGCCTTTTCTGTCCAACATTGCATGTACGCAACAGGGGCCAAATGTATACACCTGTGAGGCAAAAAATGGGTTAAAGCTACAATCTTATACATGCTTACCTGGGAGTATGGCCTGTGAAATTTAGTGAGACTTACAGCCCAATCCTATCCACACTTTACTGGACGTAAGCCTCATTGACGCTAATGAGAATTACTTCTGAGTAGACATGCATAGGATTGGGCTCTTACTTCTCTCACATAGGAGTGTGCTGTAAATGGCTCTTCTGAAATTTCAGATATCCCCAGGGAGTGTATTCTTTGGTTCCAACAAAAATCCAACAGCATTACAAAATTCTATGATTGCTATATTGACTGTGCAAGTCACATGTTGCCCTTCTTGAATCAGAGCTATTGTTAGATCGGATGTGTCTGCATCAAAAAAGTAATTTTTGATATTTGTATGGCTGAGAATTACCAATTTTTTTAATCCTGTCTTATGAAGCATTCTGTGATATTCAAAGGCTTATAAACTTTGGAATCAAAGGCAAAAACATTTCAAAATGGCATCTCTTGTGCATTACATTAGAATATAATTATCTTTATGACATTCATCCCACCCATTGTATACAATTCCATACATTATACTGTATGTGTTTTACCTATTTAGGTTTAGAATAATAGAATACCGAAATTCTACCGAAATTAATACAATACCGAAATTAATACAATACCTATTGTAACACAAAGGAAAACACATGTTCAGGTGACAATATTGTGTTAGCAGTCGTTGCAGACTGCAGGCAAACCCTCAATACCCAAACCTAAGGTAGCTACAGTGACATCACTAGGGGGGTGCAACACTAGGGGGGTGCCTCAGGGCGTGGCACCACTATTGGCTAACATGTTGGAAATCTTTTTGAAAATTTGTATTTATGAATAAAATAAACATATTACATGTCATTGGAAAGGTAAGTTCATGCAGAATGTAATTTTTAAAAAATGTTGAATTATCTGTATTCTATCAAATGTTAATGAACAGTTAACCAGAAAAAGAAAACACAACTGCCTTATGTAACAAGAAGTGGATTTGCTTAAGTCAAAATTAATCAATGAGACTGATTGTTCCAAGAGCCAATGAGGTGTTATTATGACTCAGCAGGGAACCAATAAGGTGTTAGTATGAGTCAGCTCTCATTTCCATGTATCAGAGCTCATACTAGAACTCTTATTCAGATGTGTTTGTGTCAAATCGACCACTGTTTTTTTTTTTTTTTAATTGGTTACTGTTTTGTTGGGTGATCTGTACTGTTTTATATCAAAACAAACAACAAACAAATAAATTTACTGGAGGTTACACCACCTTACTGATGCCACTGCATTTAGGCTGTGTGTATGATATTATAATTTATTCTGTATGGTCTGATATGGGAGGAAGTCCTTCATGGTGGGGGGACAATGACGCAATGAGCTCTTGCACCAAGTGACACAAATCCTAGTATATCCCACCCGTCTTCGTAGCTTCAATATATAGTGTCCCCCACCCCAATTATTCTCACAACCACCCTACAATACAGGATTAGGTTGAGAGATTGTCATTGGCCAAAGATCAGCCAACGAATTTCACTACTGAGTGAGAATTTGAACTCAGGTCTCCTGAGTACTTGTCCAACACTAACCACTATACGACACTGACTTTGGGCTGGTCTTTGACGGCAATAAAGTTTTCTTTCTTTCTTTCTTTCTTTCTTTCTTTCTTTCTTTCTTTCTTTCTTTCTTTCTTTCTTTCTTTCTTTCTTTCTTTCTTTCTACTAGACTGACTTTTTGATTAAGATAAGGTTAGTCCTCCCTCAATACCTTCAGGTTTCTAGGGCCAGAAGTAGGCACAAGCTCATCACCATTTATTCAGGATTAATAATCAGCCTGGGGTAACTACCAGGCTACTTCCATACACTTTAGGCTGATGTACAATGTTATTGCCTGCCTGGTGCAAGACCAACTTCCCACTCCATTACTTCCCACTCCATTTGGGTAATGTTTGTAGGATGCAATTATAGGAGTTGGGTGGCTGACGCAGTTATACTTCCCATGACAAAGTGCCTGTCATGATGACATTCCAAAGCCACAATCCAGCAGTACCTTTAAGAGGACCAACAAAAATATCCCATAGTATTTTATGGGATTCTTTTAACCTTTAAATTCTCCCAAACTCTCCTTCTGGTGAGGATGAATTTTACACAAACCAAAGAAAGAGTGAAGTTATCTCTTTACAAAAAAAAAAATCTCCCAGCGTCCCTTGTCTTTCCAACATAGGGGGCTCCTATGCGGGGCGGATCCAGTGTTTGTGTTTGGGGTGAGCCATGAGCACTACCTTAACTCTAGAGCCCAGGTCAACCAGGTGGGTAGACCGAGTCTCTCGGTTGGACTATGGCCTCCATGGCCAAGGTTTCCTGGGTGGGTAGACCTGGGCTCCTGCCTGAACTTGGAGTCCAGATGGAGTACCTACCACAGAGATCTGGGCTCTCGTTCTGCCTCTTCCAGGAAGGTAGACCTGGGTTCCAGGCTGTGCTTGGGTTGCTCCCCAACTGTGGGAAACTTCTGCCCATTCTTTTGGCCAGAAAACAGACTTCTTGGGAGAGAGATTCAGTGGGACAGGGTTAACCATATGTGAAATTGTATCAAAACCTGGATTTACAGGAAGACGGACATGCCCTGGACTAACATGGCAGGGGAAAAACTTCTGAAGTGTTCAGAGCACTTAACACCACTGTCTACTGTAGTTTCTGTTATGTACTGTTAAAATATGCAGATTACTTCCTCCCTACAAGAGCCATAAAATGTTTCTCTTGTACCCCACAACTTGCCCCCCCTTATGAGATACAAGTACCTCCATCTTTGTATGAGAAAGACCTTCTAAGGTTGCAATGCTATGCACATGTTCCTGACAGTAAGCCCCACTGAACACAATGGGACTTACTTCTGAGTAGACATGCCTAGGATTACTTCCCCCAAAAGACTCAGCAGCCTAAAAATAGTGTCTTTTGTCACGATTCCTTGTATTAGGGATTGCAATGTTAGGGGGGAAAAATTGTTTAAATGAGAACTTGCAGAATACTCTGGCTGTATGAAATGGGATCCATTCTCCATGTAAACCTAAATGAGGTACACTCCATTTTTTACTTTAGAAGAGAGTAATTTCCTGTCAATCTGTGCCAGGGCCAGAGAGTGGGAGTGTTTGCAATTACAAGTTTTGCCTAAAAATAAATTGGAAATGACAGTTGTGTACATGGAGAATTAAAGACTGGATCCAATTTGAAATTTTGAAAGAGAGAAAAAGAAAAACCCTAATCTTGTAAAAGACCCAGGGCCCAATCCTATCCAACTTTCCAGCTCTGGTGTAGCTACAATGCAGTCCCATGGTAAGTGAACTCATGTTCCCATACCTTGAGAAGGACCAAGTGACTGCCCCTCAACAGCAGGATGCAGTGCACACCCCACTGGCACAAGTACACCAGGACTGGAAAATTGGATAGGATTGGGCCCCCAGTTGCTCCAATAGAGAAAAGAAGATGCTCCCATGCATCTCCCACTTACTAGATTAGGAACAGAAGGTGGCAATTATTGGTGCACTTGGATGCCCATTCCATAGTGCATGTGGCTGAAAATCTAGTGCATCCACAGTGCATTATTTTCTATTGGATGCATGCACATTCTGGTGCAAGTAGCTGTGCAAAACTGTGCACAATTACATCAGGACAGGGAAAGTGCCTGGTTTTCTTAGGAAACATTTCAATCAGTAGCACTTTATACAGAAATAAGCACTTGCATTTCCTGTCACATCACAATACCTGAGCTAGTTTTATTTCAAGGACATTCCACAGCTCTCCCATATGCAGCAGCATTGCTGGGGGGGGGTGCCGTTCACACTGGGTGACAGTAACGGGTAGGGGGGTGACACCACTACTGGCCAAAATTTTCTGCAACTTGATATTTTTGAATAATACCATCATGTTATATATGAATCGATGAGTAATTTCATGAAGAATGCAATGAAACAAACCTTGTTGAAATATCACCAGTGGGGGCGGGGCAATGGTGCGTCACCACACCCACTGCCTGGGGTTTTGCCCCACCCACTGCATGGGAGGAGTTCCATCATGGGGTTGATGTGGTGGCTTCCTGCACTGAGTGATGAAAACCTTAGTGATGCAACTTCCCAGATGTGCTTGCCTGATATCCTTGCAGCGGCTTTTAATGCTTTCCCCCCCCCCTTTAGCCCATACTAGTTCTTTATTTGTGATGAGCCCAGTGATCGGCTCAAGATGCCTCAGTTTGCCAGCTTTTTTTTTTTTTAACTGCCATTTGCATCTGTGCTTTTGAAAGGAGCTTGATCTGCAAATGGGAGCAGGTGACCGCACCAATCTCCACACCTTTGAAAATCTGCTGTTGACTGCAAAACATGCCCAGAGTTACGCTGCTCAGACTTGCATCAGCAATTTCACATCAAGAACCAAGAAATTTCACATTTTCGCAGAAACAAGAAGCCCCATGGGGTGGCAAGTGCATGAGATGGGTTAAGGGAAATGAAGGTGCAATCCTAACACCTTATGTCAGTGCTTTCCAGCACTGGCATAGCGGTGTCAATGGGACGTGTGCTGCATTCTGCAGTTGGGCGTCACTCACGGAGGCCTCCTCAAAGCAAGGGAATGTTTGTTCCCTTACCTCAAAGCTGCATTGCCCTTATGTCAGTGCTGAAAAGCACTGACATAAGGGGTTAGGATTGCACCCATAGTCTTACAGTGTACCATTTATGCTGTGTTTGGTTGGCAACCTTCAGTCTCGAAAGACTATGGTATAAGCCTACAGCACCTGGTATTCCCAGGCGGTCTCCCATCCAAGGACTAACCAGGCCTGACCCTGCTTAGCTTCCGAGATCATGGCATCAGCCTACAGCACCCAGTATTCCCAGGCGGTCTCCCATCCAAGTACTAACCAGGCCTGACCCTGCTTAGCTTCCGAGATCAGACGAGATTGGGCATGCTGTGTTTAGACTCAGATTATATGCCTCAGGGTTGGCCCATTCATAAGGCCAACTGAAGCAGTTCCTTCAGGCAGCAGATTTGTGGGGGTGGCCATCTCTGCCCCCCTGCTTGCCTCCAGTGTGCCTCCTTCTGTTCCCTGGATTGGAAAAGAAAGAGGGGGTGAGAGATGAAGAGGAAATGTGGGGAGCTGAGCTAGAACACAGAGACTGAGAAAAGCAGAGACTGGTCCATCATCAGGCAAGGGGGGGCAGAATTTGGCAGGCTACCTCAAGAGGTTTCGGCTAGCCTTGATATGCATTACGTAACACATTGTTTACAGGAGGTGGTGAAACGAGAAAGGAGCATACTACCTAAAACCAGACAGACACAGATTATGTTCTCCGACAGAGTTTGAGGTTTGCTAGCATTCCTGAATGTGATTTAAGAGACCTGGTTCAAATATTTTTAGAAAATCGTTGATGATCTAAAAAAATACTGTGACGTTAGCTGCTCATATTGTGGGTTATGCATTTGAACAATATTTTTCTGTGATACACACACACAAACACACTCCACTTTTAATTTAAAGAAAAATGGAAGAACTGAATTAAGACATTAAGGGTGCCATCCTAACCCCTTATGTCAGTGCTTTCCAGCTTTCCCATCCCAGTGCTTTCCAGCACTGACATAAGGGCAGTGCAGCTCTGAGGTCAGGGAACAAACACTCCCTTAATTTGAGGAGGCCTCCGTGAGTGACACCCAACTACAGGATGCAGCACATGTCCCATTGGCACCCCAATGCCAGATCACAATTATTTTATCTCTGGTTATCTGAAAACAGCAGCACGAAAAAGGGGGTTAATGGGGTACCTTGGTTGACAATTGAACTCAGAGGAGGAAGCTTAGACCCGCCTCTTCCTCTCTTAGCCAGTGCTGCATTAGCTAAGGGAAATCAATTAGCTAAGATAAATCACGGCTAAGATAAATGTGACTATTCTAGTTTGGCAGGTTTGAAGCCTATTGTAACTATTTTCAGCAATGAATGATGCTTAAGGATTCTATGAGTCTCACGCTGGCAATGAAATAAAAGGAGATAACAATATAATGACCCAACAGCTGTGGTGAACATTCCCAATCTATGTCTCCTCTTAAAGTGGCTTGATGAGATACCTGGCACAAATACTGAGAATGTGAGAACCTGCAGGCAATTATGTGAGAATTTAGGATTGCTAATGGAAAACTACTGGTCTGGGAACAACGTTCTATAAGAAAATGGAACAATGACTCATGAGAAATGACTCATTACGAGACCTGTGATGACTGCAGGTGAGATCCTTGACACCACAATTTACCCCACATCACCCCACAATTGTGTTTAATGGGACTTACTCCGAGGAAAGTGTGTCTAGGATTGAAGCCTCAGATGTGTTGGTAGGAGACAGGTGCCAGCAATCTCCCATCATTTTCTGACAAACCAAAACCTGAATCCCAAAGAGAAGAACATCTTACTGGAGGTCTGAAGACCATTCACCCAACCATTTTCAACAATAGGTTATGCGACTAATTCACAATGTAAGACAATGTGATGGAATGCCCTTCTCTTCCTCAACCCAAACATCACATACTAATGACTTGACCCTATTGGACGTCCCCACCACTGGACCTTGTGTTTCAGTGGCACTGCATGCTTTATGGCTGTTATAAAAGGTGCTATCGAGTGCTGGCAGGCCACCACCACCAGTGGTAAATGGCTGGGGCCAGTAAGTCAGCAGGGGTGGGTGGGCAAGGAGTTGGTGGAAAGGGGAGAGGAGGAAAAGAAACAGAACAAGGTGGGGAGAGAGGCTCAGCAGTGCCACTACTGATATCCTATACTCCATCCTGGCCTCGATCCACCTTCTTGGGTCCACTCATACTTGTGCCAGGAAAAGAGCTGGCACAAGTCCAAGCAGACCCATTTGAGCAATGGAGGTCTACTCCTGGGCAAAGGAACAAATTCTTTGACATTGAAATGAACACTATCCAGATTGATAGGCCACGGTCAAATAAGGCCGCGGTTTCTTTGTCCGGAGGAGAACTCTACTGGGGGGGGGGGGAGGAACGGGGGAAAAGTTTAGATTGGATTGGGCTGGCCCTGAATTTTGGTTTGCAGGATGGTGGTGGTACAATTCTAGGAAATGGGTCCATATTTGCTGAAACCAATCAGGGATCCTTTGTGTATTAAATAGAACCCTTCCTGATTCTCTCCAGTCCAGAATATATTACAAAGGAGGTAAGGTACCAATGAAGGGACGAGAGAAGAAACCTCTAAGGTGCACTGAAAATATGGTAGTCTGTTAAGCTCAATGCATGTGAACACTCTCTACTGAGGCAATGTTAATTCTTACACTGCAATGAAGAGCCTTCCAGTTCACTCCCATGCACCGGACTTAATGCATCACGTATTTTGGTTGAGTGTTGGGAGAGTTAGGACAGACAGAAGAAAATATTTATTTACCCAGCGTGTAATTAGTTTGTGGAACTCCTTGCCACAGGATGTAGTGATGGCATCTTGCCTGGATGCCTTTAAGAGGGAATTGGACAAATTTCTGGAGGAAAAGTTCATTATGGGTTACAAGTCATGGTAGGTATGTGCAAGGTAGAGGTAGGCTGTCTCTGATTGCTAGATGCAGGGGAGGGCACCATGATGCAGGTTGTGTCTGTTGTCTTGTGTGCTCCCTGGGGCATTTGGTGGGCCACTGTGAGATACAGGAAGCTGGACTAGGTGGGCCTTTGGCCTGATCCAGTGTGGCTCTTCTTATGTTCTTATGTTTGTCTCTGCAACAATATCCAACCACTGATCTATCACAGCTGAGTTCATGACCTTTCACTGTGGTTGACCACCAAAGCGAATCTTAGCAGTGACAATTTATCATACACTTGGCCACCTAGGATGAAATCATGGAGGTAGACAGAGAAAGAATTCGGGGAGATGTCATTCTGCTGACATTTGCTATGAGGCAAGATTGTGTTTGTGCTGAGCTAGTAGCCATTGTAAAACTCTGTATTGCACCACCAATGCTTTAAAGTACTGGATTATATTTATTTATTTATAGCTCCATTCCTCTTGAGAGAGTTTTGCTGTCTTGGCAGTCAGAATTTGATCTATTTAAAACATAGTGATGTCATACTTAGTTGTAGCTACTCCACCCTGGCAAGAAAGTATAGGTGAGAGTCACTGACCAGGCAGTTCGGAAAATTGTTGTTTTCTGTTTTAAAGCATAGTGTTCAAAAACCAGACCTCTTTAAACAAAGGTATTTCCATGCCACTTTGGTATGCAACTGCTCAGTAAGTACCCAAACCAACACAACACTATTCATTTCTGTCAAAACAGTGTCTGAGACTTCGCTTAAATAGCTTCCTTGCATTTCAAAAGGCACATAAAACAGATTCCCAGTGACACCGAGTGGCAGAAGAGAGTAGCTACAACTCGTCTGAGATAAGTGATTTTAAAAACAAGGGGGAAACAGGACTGGAAGGAGGGAACGGGAAATCTGGGTCCCCCGTGGATACCAAAACCCATGGAGAATGAAATCAGTGGGTGGGGTCCAACAGGACCTCTGGATGTGATGGAAGCAGCTTCTGGTGCTCTGGGGTCTGTAGAAGCCCCTTCTCTAGGTCTCAGAAAACCACCTGGAAGTGCCAAAAAAGGCACTTCCAGTCACATCTGGGAGATCGTCTGTGGGTTCTCCACATGCAGGTTCAGAACCTGTGGTGGGTCAAATAAGAACAAACATAAGAAGAGCCCTACTGGATCAGGCCCAGGACCCATCTAGTCCAGCTTCCTGTATCTCACAGCGGCCCACCAGATGCCTCAGGGAGCACACACAAGACCACAAGATATTTGCATCTTGCTGCCACCTCCCTGCATCTGGCACACTCACACACCCCCTGGTTCGGGTTCGAAATCCACAGACAAAGAGGACCCACTGTATTCTCTGAATTTTATCTGAAGCTGAAGGCCCCATATCTACCTTAGGGCTGTACATAGCTTGAGAGGTAGATATTGTCCCCTGCCCTGCTGTCTGACTACATAATCCTATGTATGTTTACTTGGAAGCAAGTTGCACTGCGTTCAGTGGGGCTTACTCTCTCTAGTAAGGATGTTGTGGAGTGCTTCCAGAGTAGGCTCTTCCAGGGATACCCAATCATTGCTTTTCTACAAAGCACCCTCGAATCCCAGCTTTATATATGCATTCATATAGCATTTTCGAAAGAATCAATGGCTGTTTTCTTTTGTGCTTTTAAAAGCTCTAGTGAAATTGACACCTTTTGTAGTAGCTTTTCACATCATGAGAGCGCTATTGAAAACTGGAATCTTATCATCTATTATGTTGCAGGTACCCTTTCCGGCCTGGTTACAGGTCACATTTCTTTGGAGTTCATGTACATCCTCCATGAAGCCCGCTCAGCTACCAGTGTTCCAAAGGAAGCCTTTTCTTGCTGCCTGGAACGCACCGACGGATCACTGCTCAGTGCGCTATAACGTCACAATTAACCTGAACATGTTCCATGTGATTGGAAGCCCCTTTGCTAGAGCAAGAGGACAGAATGTCACAATATTTTACGTCAACAGGTTGGGGTATTACCCTTGGTACACGCCACAGGAAATCCCTGTTAATGGTGGCCTACCTCAGAATTTCAGCTTGCAAACCCACCTGGAGAAAGCAGGCCAGGACATTGACTACTACATCCCTGACAAAGATTTCACTGGATTAGCAGTCATCGACTGGGAGCACTGGAGGCCCCAGTGGGACCGCAACTGGAACACAAAGGACGTTTACAGGCGCCAGTCGAGAAAACTCATTTCTGAACTGCAAGCAAACGTCTCCGAAAATGCCGTTGAACGTTTAGCTAAGCTTTCCTTTGAAGAAAGCGCTCAGGCTTTCATGAAGGAGACCATTGAGCTGGGGATTAAAAGTAGGCCCAAGGGCCTGTGGGGATACTACTTATATCCTGACTGTCACAATTATAATTTTCAGGACCAGAACTACACAGGCTCTTGTCCCGAGAGCGAAGTCTTGAGGAATAATGAACTCTCCTGGCTGTGGAATAGCAGTGCGGCTCTCTATCCTTCCATCGGTGTCAAGAAATCCCTCGGAAACAGCCGAAACATATTGCGCTTCTCACGGTTCAGGGTGAACGAGTCCATGAGGATCTCCTCCATGACATCGCAAGATCACGCTTTGCCGGTATTTGTATATACCCGACTAGACTACAGAGATGAGCCATTATTATTTCTTTCTAAGGTAAGCTGTTTTGGGAACAGGAGCTGCTGCAGTTTTAGAGCTGGTGCCGCCCAACTGTTAAGTGAATGTAAGCCAGAATGTAATCCAAATCGCACATCAGCCAAGATTTCACTAGATAGCACAGCACTTCCCAAACTTCTGGGGCCCAGAATGCTTCCCCTGCCGCAAACGCTCCCAGAAATGGCTGATAATGGGACCACCACTACTTACTTGGGGATTTGGAGACCTTGACACAAAACTGCAAAGGCCGGTAAGAGTCTCAGCGTGGGTAGATGGGCCTTTCCCAATGTGTGAAAACCACCCACAGTAGCTTGTTCAGCCAAGCTGAGATTCTAACCAGCTTTTGAATGATCACATCATGGTTTCACTGCTCACCTGCTGGTGGCCCATGACACTCCACAGATTGAATATGAAAATACAGACGCTCCCCTGTATACATGGATTCAGTTATTTATGGATTGGGGGGGGGGGTCTCACATGCCCTCCCTGCGCACCCATTAAACATTTTACCCAGGTGACGTTTTCTTGTTTAAACAGGTCGCTATAAGCATTTAAGCTTTTACCACCACAGAGAAGGCTGCCAACCAGGGATGGGAACGAGTCAGGTGACTTGGGTCCGAGTCATAAAATCACTTTTTCTTTGCTGACTTGTGTACACTCGAGTCAGGCGTGTCAATGACTCTGACTTGAGCCTGAGGCCACTGACTCATAAATGAGTCCCCAAGCATGCAGACTCTAGTCTATCTGTGTCTGGGTGTGCTGGTCTACGCTTTTTGTGGCATGAAAGACCTCGTGGGGCCGTCATTCGGACCTCGAGCAGCAGGAAAGTTCCAGCCAGGAGGCAGGGAAGGGTTAATGTTTTGCATTGAGCGGGAGGGGGGAGGGAGGTTAGAAAGTGGGCTCTCTTGTCCATCTCTGAAGGAACCGATGATCCTGGATGAAGGTTTTTTCCCTGGACCAAAGAGGGGAGAAGGTTGGGGGGAGGGATGCGGTTTGTAGCCAACCAAGAGAAACCCCTGGCATGGCTTTGTTGAATATAAAGATGCTCTGTCAATACTCCTACAATTGAGCCTAGGGTCTTTTAGCTTAGCCTAGCCTAGGTCTGTTAGGATTGCACCCTCATAATCTATATGCGAATTTAACTCATGTCTTTTAACTTATGGTCCTATGAGCGTTTCGCTAGCATTTTACCTGCCTTTCTTTTTAAGATAAGTGGTGACAGAACAGCAATAGTCTGATAATGTTCTCTTCTGTTTCCAATGTAGCAAGATCTTGTTAGCACCATTGGTGAAAGTGCTGCCTTGGGAGCAGCAGGAATTGTTATTTGGGGAGACATGAATTTAACTTCATCCCGGGTAAGCCAATGCCTCAGTTCTAATTTGGGGATGTTATTCCAAGTGGCAGACAGAACTGCTATTCTAGGCTACATTTGTACTACGAGTACTAGTACTAGGCTAGTACTACATACACTAGTGACATTTGGAGTTGCAGTTTCAGCTAGCCCACAGTTTCTCAAACTGAGTGGATTGGGGCCCACTAGCTGGGTTGTGAGCCTATTTCAGGTGGGTCCCCATGCAGTTCAATGCACATTTTATTTTTAATATATTAGACTTGATGCTACCATGGTACATGACTGCATTTGAGGAAATGTTACAGATCTATACTTTTAACAGGCTGCTGTGTAAATGGTACACAATGGGGCTTACCCCTGGGTCAGTGTGAATAAGATTGCAGCCTTTGGGATGTTCGGGGAATTTTTTTTTTTAACAGATCAGCAGCTGCTTGGGAGGGTCAAGAAGGTTCTTTTTTAGTTTAAATAAATGTTTAAGCTTATATAAACCTTTTACTTAATTTGATTTGATTTTGTTGTATGGGTGGTGTTAAAAATTGTCCTGCATGATGATGTCACTTCCGGCCATAACATCACTTCCGGGATAAGGACATCACTTCTGATGGGCCCTGACAGATTATCATTCTAGAAAGTGGGTCCTGGTGCTAAAATGTTTGGGAATCACTGAGCTAACCTATCAAGATCACAGTGACACGGGGATTACTTCTTGGTGGCTGAGATGATACCTACAGAGTTCACCAGCAGGAGAAAAATAAAAGTTGAAGGCGTTTCCTAGGGATTTGGAAATATGTTTTGAAGAAGCATTGTTCTTTCAGGACTGCTAGATCCATGCACCCAGCTGACAAGATATATGAAGTTAGATGAACCCTTTGTTATCTTCTTTCAAGGTCAATGTTGGGTGGCTTTCTTTGTATCCAAGGGAATACAGGTGTATCCACAAGGGTTCTGCTCCTTGGATCTCCCACAGATACAGAAACTGGGGAGTGCCTGTTTCCATGGCGGCCTCCATTTGCATTAACATCATTTAAAGGCTTACCAGGGCAACATGTATTTTGTGTTAACAGGTTGCTGTAAGCATTGTAGCTTACAATGCGATGTGAAAAGGCTGCCGGCAGCCTGAATAATTTAAGCTAATTCTAACACTGAACAGGAAGCTGAAGTTAATGGAACCGTCACATCAAATCCATTCTTTATAGGGCTTATGTCCTCTGCAGACTGCAGTGGGACACAATCCCAACCAGGTCTACGCAGAAGTAAGTCCTATTTTGTTCAATGGGGCTTACTCTCAGGAAAGCGTGGTTAGGGTTGCAGCCTTAGCCTCCCTTCCTTTCCCAACAATGGCGCTAGCTCTGATGTAGAAAGTACCACGACACCCCACCAGCAGGGTGGCTTGCAGTTTCAACTGCAGAGGTCTTCCTTCCTGCCTGCTCCAGTCAGCAGCTTCTCCAGCCATAGCAGCACCTTAGCTCTGAGCAGATCCTGGGTGGGGTAGCTACACACCAGTCTCCAGCAGTCTCCATTCAGTTAGTCCATCCACCAGTCCATCAGCCAGTCCTCTTTCCCAACCACTCTCCTCCCCAACCTACTTCCCACACCCTCTCTGTCTTCCAGGCTGCTTTCATCTTTGCATTCTAAGGCCCTGGTGTTAACCCCATGCTTCCCAGGCCTGTCAGAGCAAGGGGCCACTGTTGACACCACACCCTATCTCCTCAAGGAATCTTGTGTGTTTCCACTGCAGGGACTGCTGTGTCCTGTTGTGTCCAGGAAACACAACACACACAGCTTACTCCCAGGAAAGTGGGTAGAGGATTGCAGCCTTTCGGTGTCACACAATATGGGGTCTGTGTTAGCAGGCCTGAGAAGATGGGATAAGCCTTGAGCCCACACAGTTAGTAACACCCTATTTTGTCTTCTGCTACTTGAAGGTCAACTGCACCAAGGTGAAACGCTTCGTTGCTTCTGAGTTAGGTTCCTACATCATCAACGTCACCAAAGCAGCAGAGGTGTGCAGCAAGCATCAATGCCGGAACAACGGCCGATGCGTACGGAGAAACTGGAAAGCCTTGGATTACCTTCATTTAAATCCTGACAGCTTCCAAATAGAAGCCACAAAAGGTCAGGCGTTTACTGTGAAAGGGGAAGCGTCGTCCACCGACCTTCAAGTAATGGCAGAGAAATTCACCTGCCATTGTTATCAAGGGTTCAAAGGAGCTGATTGCAGGGAAATTAAGGACCCAGGAAGACAACCTGGAAATGCCACCAGTTTATTCTCCAGAACAGCTGTACTGATCAACCTGATTTCCTTGATTTTTTCCATTCCTGAGATTTCTGTTCTGACTTAAACTGCAATCAGCTCTTCCAAGATTTGTCACATCAGCAGATTGCATGACCAAAGACAGAGGGAACGGAGCAACTGAGAACATAAGAACAACCCCACTGGATCAGGCCATAGGCCCATCTAGTCCAGCTACCTGTATCTCACAGCGGCCCACCAAATGCCCCAGGGAGCACACCAGATAACAAGAGATCTCATCCTGGTGCCCTCCCTTGAAGGTGCCCTCCCTTGAACTGAGGATCTATGCAACCTAGTCCAATGCATGTTTCCTCCCAAGTAGTCTTAAACCATTGTGGCCTTGAAGCGTGTTAAGAGTTGAAATTGATGTATGGAACAAGTTTTGCTAGGAAAACAAATACAGGGAGGCTTCTATCTCAGCGAATCCTGTATCCGCGGTCTCATTTAACCAACAATGTGCCCCCTGCATCCTCTGGAGGCAAGGGGAACTGTAAAGATGCTTCCCTGGCCCTCCTAATGCCTTTTAAAGGCATAAAACATTACTTCTGGTTTTACAGAAAAACCGGAAGTGACTTTTTTTGTCCTAAAATGGCCATTCTGAGGCCAGCAGGGGGTGCGAGCAGATGTGTGCAGTCTCTGCAGGGCTCAGAAGACCCTCTGGAAGTGGAATACAGCTCTCCTTGCTTCTGGAGGGTGGGGGCATCCCTGATATCTGCAGATTCAGCTATTTACAGGGGTTCTGGAACAGAACTGCCGTGGATACCAGGGCACACCTGTAGACTCCGAGTGGTGATCAGGACAAGGAGTCTTTGAAAATGCTGCTTATAGGTGGATCTCCATGGCAACTTCCCATGGCTTGTGCACTAATGCAGAAGCATGAGAACCAGAACCGAGAATATGCATCCTGGTGGATTACCGTTGGGCCTGAATATTGGTTTACTTTTGCTGCATTTGTTCTGAATAGAGATTTGGGGCTGGAAAACAGAAGCCCGTCTTAGTAGATCAAGTTGACTGGGAGAGGTTGAGAACATTCAGCACACTTTGAATGTTTTACTTTGCTCTCCTACCTTCCTCAGTGGATGTGGGTTACATGGTGCGCCAGAAGTAGAAGTTGGCTGAAATGGCTTCCATGACATAACTTCCATGTCATGGGTGTAGAGTACTTTCCCCTATAGGTTGACCAGGGCCTAGGAGAGGGGGGTAAAGGAGGTAATTTGTACCCAGGCCCAGGGTCAAAAGGGGGGCCCAGGAGCCAAAGGAGGGGGCCCAGAAATTTCCTTGGATCTGACATTTTCCTATCTACCCAGACTGTTGGGATGCTGGGGACACTACTGATGCCACATGGGTGGGTAAACCTGGGCTCCAAAGACTTTTCCAGCTGTCTCTACCCTCCCCTCACCCTGCTTCGCCCCTCCCTGCCCCTATTCTGCCCCCTTCTGCTCGCCTGTCACCACCCTCCCCTGCTCTGTTTCACCCCTCCCCCTTTGCAAAGGGGCCCAAAAGAAACTTTGCACCCCCTGATAAAATTCCTCTCACAGGCCCTGAGGTTGACTACACTGTGGTGCATCACACTGAAAGCATTTTCACATCACCGGTGGTAACCAGGAAATGTTTGATGTCATGGGAACTTTCAATGTGATATGACCGATCCCTTGAGCAAGTCAAACCATCTTTACATTGCAAGGGCTGGGAGGGATTCTTCAGTCTCTCTCCCTCCTCTCCGCTCAATCTTCCCAGCTTCTTTTTCACATCTTCCTTAGAGTAAGCCCCATTGGACTCCACGGAGCATACTTCTGAGTAAATGTGCCCCGGTTCACAAATGGTTTTTCCTGGCTCTCATGCGCTTTCTCAATTTCTAATATCCTGTCCTCTCCATTCGCTTCCAACGTGCCTCACTTTCATTGTGCTACTCATGTAAATTCTGTCTTCTTCCTTACGTTATCCCATTTCTGGTCAGGAAATGAATGTTGCCGTGCACTGTGAAATCGCTTTAGGAACACAGAATATCTTTTTGATCTCTTAAGAAGCAAAGCGTTATGGGGGATCTGGGGGCCCCTTCTGGAGGTTTTGTTTTTGAACGCTGACTTCTGCAAACGTCAGGAATAAGTGCCCAGAAACCTCTCGCGTCTTTGTGGGTGGCTGCAACTACAGTCTCTCATTTGATCAGCGTGCAGGGACCGAGTTTGGTATTGCAGAGAATGATGTTTCTAAAACAAAACTAATATTGTTTTCTATTGTGACCAGTGGCGTCACCAGGTGCAAGAGGTCATCATGCTTATGACGGACCTTCTCTCATTCAGTGGCCAGGACAACAACCCAGGCAGTGGGCATGGTGATGTAACAATGCCCTGCCCCATTCGTTTTTTTCACTATAACTATTGACAGAATAGAGATATTTCAACGAGGTTTGTTTCATTGCATTCTGCATGAAATTACGCATCGAATGATATATAACACGAAGGCATTATTAGAAAGCACCAAGATTTTAAAAACTTTGGCCAGTAGTAGTGTCGTTGTCCCCCGCACTGCCCTAGAGACACCATTGATTGTGGACTACATTTGCCCTGATTCTTTGTGTAATTGGAAAGACTAGTTATTGAAAAAGCAGACATTAATCCACAAGGAAAAAGAATAAACCGAGTTTCATGAACCAGCAAACGTGACTAGACCATTTTGATTCTTCAGGGTGGGGGTCAGCTCTTCCAGAGACCTCTATAAAACAAGGCTGCAAGCTATAATCAAATTAATTGCTAGTTACTAAATTTTTGTTGTTGGCAACCTTCAGTCTTGAAAGACTCTGGTATCACACTCTGAATGGTGGTTCTGGAACAGCGTCTAGTGTGGCTGAAAAGGCCAATTCGGGAGTGACAATCCCTTCCACACTGGGAGCAAGTGCAGTCTGTCCCTGGTCTGTCTCCCTGGCTGTGGGCCTTCCTTCTTTGCCTCTTTGCCTCAGACTGTTGGCCAAGTGTCTCTTCAAACTGGGAAAGGCCATGCTGCACAGCCTGCCTCCAAGCGGGCCGGTCAGAGGCCAGGGTCTCCCACCTGTTGAGGTCCACTCCTAAGGCCTTCAGATCCCTCTTGCAGATGTCCTTGTATCGCAGCTGTGGTCTACCTGTAGGGCGCTTTCCTTGCACGAGTTCTCCATAGAGGAGATCCTTTGCGATCCGGCCATCATCCATTCTCACAACATGACCGAGCCTAATTGCTAGTTACTTAGCTAAGCTAATTAAATATCAGCTAATTTAATAGTGACATTACAATATTATGCTTTTTGGTTATCGGTTACTTTCATCTTTCATGGGAAGGCAACAGACAAAGGCTTCAAATATTACATCACAAATCATGAATTGTGTGTGTGTATTAATTGGCAAGACAGCCTTCAGTGTTTCCAAACACACATCAAGTAGCATTGTTTAATTTATCAAAAATGGAAAGAACTTTTCCTAAGGCATTTCAAGCATCAAAATAAGTTTTACGTAAGAGTGAAGGGAAGGGTGATGATTAGATTATGTGTGCACCCACTGACATGTACCTAAGTGTTACTGTATAGTAGGAGCCATGCTGCCAGCTAAGGGATGTTGCAAATATGTTGTAAAGCATGTTGGTGGTGCCCAGAGAGTAAGCATCACTGACAGAGGGGACTGTGTTGCCCCACTGGTGCTGCATCCATCAGGATGGCTGCTGGTGAAGGTAAGACATGCACTGAATGGTGGGAAGGAGGACTGGAGGCAGGTAGTGGATGTTTTGGGGTGGAGGAGGACAGAACGGGGGGACAGATCAGAACCGGGAGGGGGGTGGGATTGCTGGACTAGGTGCCCACCATATCCTAACCTCTGTTCTGGGCCTGCCAGCTTTACTTGAAGCTGCTTGGACTTCAGCCTGCTATTTAGCAGGTGCATATCCAAGTAGCACCATAGGACAAGCTGAGGCATTACTTGGTTTAATTGGAAAGATATCTCCTTACCCCAATGGGACCTCCGGACAGCGCTGGACAGTGGAGTAGCTAGAAGGGGTGCAAAGCACTAAGTTTTGTCTCACCGCAGCGTGCAAGCAGCCCCACCTCCATTCCTACGTTGCCATTTCAGGCCACTAGAACAAAACAGAGGCGACTCCTCCATTTTGCTCTAGCGATCCAGAATTGCTCCGAAGTAGGAGGTGTAGGGTCTCCTGCATGCCACGGTGAGGTGCTGTGCCAAACTGAGTGTTTTGCACCCACCTCTAGTGGTGCTACTGGTGTAAGATACAGCGGAGGCCATGTGTCCCTCCGTGGCAGCACTAATCAGGATTGAGCTACCCACTATAACTGAACTGTGAATTATTTAAAAGTAACAAGAAAATGCAATTCCATACCTAAGATAGACACATTTTACAACAAGCAGCTCCCCTTTTAGTTACTCCTAAATCTCTTTCTCTTCTCCTTTCACTCCCAACCCATCCTATCTGTTATCACGTCTATCGCTTCATCTCATTTCTTAGGAAGCATCGCCAGTCTTAAAATAATTCCTATTTCCTGCCAGCCAATAGTGTGGCAGGTTCCATATTCCCCCTAGATCTGTCAGTTCCTTTCTCTAGGAGCTCCTTCTTCTTATTTTTTAAACTTAAAACAACACATGCAATCACCACATAACAAAAAACATCTGCTATGGGATGCGGCATTTGATCCCACGTGTATATCCAATGCATTTTAAATTGCGTGATCTCCTAGCTGACAAAGTAGTTTCTTTATCTCTACTGAGGACGCGCAATTGCGTGTGGCTGACATGACGCTTTCCTTGGTGCAGTCGCTTTCAGCGTGTGACATTTAAACATGTGCGAAACTCATCTCCTGAAATCACCTGGGTTTAAAAGTGCTTCCGTCTTTTGGACTGTGCTCTTTATTTTGACTTTTTCTGTCTTCGTGGAAGGCACCTTGAATTTAGTACATGTGAACCTAGAGAACTACTGAGCAGCTCAACCCTAACCAACGCTGGCGTAGCGGGGCCACTGGGACCACGCTGTATCCAGCATTGGATATGAGCAGGTGAAAGGTCTCCCTGGGGTAAGGGAACATTTGTGTAGCACCCCAGCCTGCTCAATGGAACTATTAGTATCTGTGCCAGCTATTTAACTGGCACAGAACCAAGGAGCCCAGTGTAGCTTTTTCAGGCTTGCGACTGGGGTTAAGATGCAGCAGAGACCTGCTTTGCTATCCCCCCCACCCCGCTCAGGCCTGAACCATCCCTGTCCTCCCTGACACACTCCCTCTGTACTGCCCTCCTGCCACCTTCCCCCTGCCCCTCCACCATCCAGCACAACACTTACCTGCCATGGTGGCTGTTGCGTGGGATGCAGTGCTCACGGGACAGCATAGGCCTTCCCACTGGCCCATATACTCTTTGTGCTTTACGGCACTTTTTACAACACCCAGCACAGGTGCTGCGGCCACAGCGCCAGCACTGCCCGATCATTGCATTGGGGTCTTAGACCATGTCAGACGATAGGTCCATCTGGCTCTGAACTGTGTGCACTGGCTGGCGGTGATTCTCCAGGGTTCCAGATGGAGAGCTTTCCCAGTTCTGCCTGAAGGTGGGTGCCAAGGATAGAAAACTGGGATGTTTTGTGGGCAGAGGAAGTGCTCTGCCTCTGAGCGACAGCCACAGTAGTGCTAAATAAGCCATTCGATAGATTCAAGGCTCCTGTGAAGAGGCTGCTTGCTATAGAACAGGGGTGCCCAAACCCCGGCCCTGGGGCCACTTGTGGCCCTTGAGGCCTCTCAATGAGGCCCTCAGGGAGCCTCCAGTCTCCAATGAGCCTCTGGCCCTCTGGAGATTTGTTGGAGCCCACACTGGCCCTCTCAGTGTGACAAAACTGCTCTCAGTGTGAGGGCGACTGTTCAACCTCTCACACGACCTGTGGGATGAGGGTTCCCTCCACTGCTTGTTGTTTCACGTCTGTGATGCAGTAGCGGCAGCAAAGGAAAGGCCAGCCTTGCTTTGTGCAAGGCCTTTTATAGGCCTTGAGCTATTTCAAGACCTTCATTCACTCATATAAGTTCATCTTTATGTAAATTTATTCAAATTTAAATGTAACTTAATCCTTCCCCCCCCCCCCGGCCCTCTGACACAGTATCAGAGAGACGATGTGGCTCTCCTGCCATAAACTTTGGACACCCCTGCTATAGAAACAATTGTCTTGGCTTTGCCTTAATGATGGGATGTTGCTACCATGCAAGGTGGTGATGGCCACTAGTGCAGACAGCTCTTCTTGGAGGGACAAATTCATGGAGGACGTCTCGATGCTTACCAGTTACAGTATCAAACGTTACTTCCAGTTTCAGTGGCATTGTCCAGTTAATACCAGTTTGGGGGGGGCAATGGCAGCCGCTTAAGGCTGCAATCCTATCCACACGTTCCTGGGAGTAAACTCTATTGATAATAATGGGACTTACTTCTGAGTAGACAAGCAAAGGATTGGGCTCTAACGTGTCCTACTTCTGGGCTTCCCAGAGGCATCTGACTTAGCATTATGGGATGCTAAACTAGGGAGAATTTTGGACTGATACATGGAGATTCTTTAATTATGCTCCTTCCAAACATCATCTTCTGAAAGTGAGTGTTTCTACTGTCTCCGTAACAAGTGTGAGTAGATAATTCAATCCCTTCTAAGATTCAGATGAAGAAACATTATCTGTTCTCAGTGGAGTCTGCCTACTGCATCTGTATGAGTTCTGGGTGTCAATTATGAGACACGCCTAGATCAAGCACTTGTGCAAAATTTGAGGGCTCAGCTCTGAAGGTGGGTATTTCTCAAACACTAAAATATAAACTATTTTTTTTAAACTGTCAGAATGTAGTTTACTTCTGAATTTAATTCAGAAGTACAGTGTGCTGCAGCTGAGCTTGGGAAACCATTGAAATATAAAACAGATCCAAATGCCAACCTCTAGAGGGCAGCAAAGAGATGACATGCACAGATCTCTCATTACAGTGAATGTGAGAAACGGGCTTCGAATGTCTGTGGCTATAAGAACATAGGAAGAACCTCGCTAGATCAGGCCAAAGGCCCATCTTGTCCAGTTTCCTGGATCTCACAGTGGCCCTCCAGGGAGCCCACAAAAAGAGACCAGCATCCTGCCGCGACTCCCTTGCACCTGCCATAGTGAGGTAGCCAACTTCTAAAACTGAGAGGTTGCATATACCCATTGTGGCTTGCAACCTGTGATGGTCTTTTCCTCCAGAAATTGGTCCGATTCCCTTTTAAAGGCATCTAAGCCAGATGCCATCACCCCATCCTGTGGCAAGGAGTTCCACAGACTAATCTGAGGGTAAAGAAATATTTTCGTTTTAACTCTCCCAACACTCAATTTTAGTGGGTGGCCCCCAGTTCTGGTGTTGTGTGAGATGGGAAAGAACATCCCTAATATTTAAGGATATAAGAATTGTCCACCTTTGTCCATCAACCTGTCCGTACAGGTGATTGCAAACATGCCCTTATGTACCAGTAACTTATAGCAGGAACTGGAGAACTCTTATTTAAACAGGAGTAATGTGGGGGTGTGCTCATTCAAATTACTGATGATTGAGCTCTTTAACCATGAAGAAGCCCTTTGCATCCAGGAAATTAGTGGTTGGTCTCAAACCTGCCTTTCTTGGTCACGGTGTTAGTATGGGTAGTGAGGTGAGGACAGCTTCAGTTTCTCCTGGATACGATTGATTTTTGGAACCATTTCAGTCCTGGTACAGGGATAAAAAAAATGTATTGGTCTTACTAATGGATGATCTTCAAATGAAGGTAGACAGAGGGAGTATGTCCCCGTTGATTCTCTTGGATCTCTCTGTGACTTTTGATAACATTGACCATAGTGTTCTTCTGGAGCACCTGATAGCATTGGGAGCAAGTGCAACTGCTTTTCATGGTCCTCCTCTCTTTACCAGATGAGTTTAAGTAAGTGGCACTGAACATCTGCTCTGTTCTGCCACACGGAAGCTTTCCTGTAGCATGCATGCTCTAAGGTTCTATTCTATCCCCTGTGGTTTTTTACATGAAAACCATTAGATACAGACTACTTTTGGCAGCTTATCACAGCACACCAACCCCAGTACTAAAGTCCCTGCCAGGGAGACTACAACACGGTTGATCAGACAGGTGGCAAGGGGCTATACCTCTCTGGTGTCTCAAAGGTGATCAGAACCATCGTGAAAGGGCATTGGGTGCACAAAGGGAGCATTTTGCGCAAAGACTCTCTTGTTCTTTACAACATGTAAAGCAAGATATCTAACTCTTGTCTCTGTAACAGCCCCACTCAGCATGAATTCTAAAAGATCTTATCTACCACCACATCTTATCCCCCTTTCCAGGCCTAAGAGCCCGACATGGGGCAGCTTAGATTTGCACCAGCAATATTGCTGGTGCAGATCCAAGTAGCCCAATAGGGACTGCTGGGGCTTTACCTGGGATAAGGGGACAAATATCCCATTATCCCGAGGAGACATCCAGCAGCCTTTATTCCTGCACTGGATGAAGAGGAGGCTATACTGGTCCTGCTGTATTGCAGCACTGGTCTCTAGTTAGGCTGCCTGATAGTCCATATCCTTGAATTGTCTCTTCCTCAGAGACAAAACCCACTGCATAGATACACCAAAGATACTCACAGGGCTCTAATCACTAACCACATAAGAAATGGCTTGTGTCTCACACCCTCCTAATGAACTGTGTGTGCCTCAGTTCCTTGGAAGAATGTGTAATCCTTTCCCTTGATTCTTGTATTGAAGGATCTGATGTTCTGCAAGCTAGCAGGCATTCTGTAAACATGGGCTGAGGTTTCTACAGAGGCTAAGGGAACTTATATTAAAATTCATATGACCCGTGTACTTTCAGATTCTTTAGAAAATACCAACCACAGTCCTTATGGGCTTCTACACTCTATGTTCCAATTGTTTCATTAAAATCTTCTCAAATTATATATTTTTCGGAAGTGTCTGCACAAGGCTTCTAAGAATTGCAGTAGTTGAGTAGTTTATAAATTTTTTTTTTTCCCGGAATCTCCCAGACAAACATCCTGCAAAACAGCATATATTTTTAATATGCAGCTCTTCTTGTAAAGCTACAGTTTTGTACTCGAGCAAACTTGCCAACCCTTTGTGAACTCAGCTCATAACTTAGCAGCATTTCCTTCCCAGGAACTACCCGCTATTGCCTCAAGGGGGGTTCCCCGCGGAGAAACAGGCTTTCATGCGCAAAAAATGCAAATGTAGAAATGCATCTTCTTCTGTACAACAGGGGACCAGGCTATCCCTCTGTGATAAAGCATCTGCTTTGCATCCAGAAGGCAAACTGTGCCATTTAATTATTTGCTTGCCACACCTTTTTTGATAAACTTAGAAATTTAGTTATTATTAGGACTTCATGGAATGAAAGCGAATGTATTCAGGAGGGATCTGATTTTAAGACTTAAAGAGCAGAATTCTCTGCATCTCTCCATCGAGGTCAGTCCCAATGAACTCAAAGAGACTTGACAGCCCAATCCTATCCTGGCCCAATCCTATGCTGGGGTTGAACAGGCACAGGAGGTGTCACAAACATGCCATAAAGCACACTGCAGCAGCATGGAAGCCACAGCACCATAGGCAAGGTCTGTGCCAGCCTACCCCTGCCTCTGCTGGACTACCTTAAAGTCCTGCACTCTCTGGAGTGGCTTGGCTCTCCATTAGGGAGGGGGAAAGAGAGGCATTCCAGGGTGGAGGGAGGACAGGGAAGGGATGGTTCAGGTCTGGGAGGGCAGGGGACTATTGTTAGGATTGGGCTGTTACTCACAAGTAAATGTGTACAGGACTACAGCCTAAAGCAGGCCTGGCCCATCCATGAGGCAGGGTGAGACCAGGGGCTCACTAATGACTAATGAACTTATGAAGCTTAATCTTCAGGGCCCCTAATCCTGGAGGGACCCCAGAAGTGACTTTAGACCACATACCTTAAAAATTTTGGGTCTGTTGTATGAGAAGGGATTTTTTAAAAAATAATAATATTACGAATATAGTGTAATACTGTAGTCCCATGACTTAAGTTGATTAACAGTTTATTGTACATATTTCAACAGTCCAGAAGTTTGAGAGTCATGAAACTTTTATTCACATCAGTGACATGTGAGATAATCCGGTACAGCAATTTTAATCAAAATCTGAGAAGTTAAATTTTTTTCTGTCATGGATCTGTCATGGAACACAACGCCTTTGAAGAAGATAACAGTGGTTATCCAGACCTTGTTGCTGGTTGCTAAGGGGCTTCCATAGCAGTTCAAGCTTCAGGGACCCAAAAATGTAGGTCCACCACAAGCTGGAAGACAGATGGGCCCAAGGGCACTTTTACCCATTGGCCATCTCCACAACTTGTGCTGAGAGAGGCAGTTTTCTTTTCTTCCAAAGGTGTGAAGAAAAGACCCCCCCTACACACACACACACACACACACACACACACACACATCCACCTCCGTACCCCACCAAGGTACAAGCAGAACCACCCAGCCAATAACCACTAGATGCTGATTGGACCCCGGTCATCCCCAGGGAGACATCAATATCTGTTTGTTGTCATTTTCTTTTGCATTGAACCCTGCCTAAGCATTTACTCTGTTGGCAAATCCCGTATAGCATGGATTGGGCAAATGGGGCGGGGGAACCACAAAGCCAGACTGCAAATAAATTAGGACTGTCACACAGTCACAGAACTGATAACTAGTCTTCTTTCCCTTCGGGGTTTCTTGAGTCAAGCTAATGGCTTCCTGTGCCCTCATGCCACAAAAGTTGCCCCTGTAATGTCACAGAACAAAAGAGACACGGCGAAACGCTGCGACTCTTTATTAATGTTGAAAAGAGAAACCACAAAAGACACTGGGGTTGAATTATCACAGGGCTAGCCCCACTGGCCGTGCCTTGTTTACAGCTGAGTTTTGTAAAGATGCCTTTCATGGGAAGATCTCAAAGCGAGTTTTGGAAATGGAGAGATCTTATTAACCTTATTTTAACAGCAGAGAAAGAAAAAACACAAAGGGGAATCCGGGCGACGCTTTCAAGTACACAAGGAGAGTTGTCACAACAAAGCATTCATGGTGTGGCTCACTGGGGCAAGACTAAAGCCCTGGGCACTCTGGACTCTGACTCTGCTCAAAAGACCAAAGGGAGGTGAGTTACTACAAAGCCTGCTTTCATATTCCCTATTTATCATATAGATCATGAAGCAGGCAGAGTGCAGACACTATAGTACTGCCGTGTGGGGTAAAAAAAATGGGTTTGGGAAACATTTCATTCTATCTTTTATTGATAGAACTGCACAATGAGCTAAAATTCAACAGATGCAGCTTTCTACACCACACACATCTATATGCCAGGGAAGGCTAGCATTCCCCAAATCAGTGGCATAACTAGGGGATCTGGCAACTGGGGGCACAAAAAATTTTAACACGTGCCCCTGGACGAGATGCCCTGAACACTCCCTGGGGGCATCTAGGAGGTGGTCTTTCAGAAGGATGCCATAAGAACCATGCATACTATGGCAAAACAGGGAGGAGGACAGGCCTGAACCATCAGCATTCCATGAGCTTATCACAAACTTTATGTGTTCCTAGTTTACTACTATAAATCATGGTTGGGCAGGCAAGCTCCAGGCATTGTAATATGTGGATTGTGCAGTATTTAGCAGGTCTGAGTCCAAAACAAATGGTGGCAACAAAACAAACTCAGAATCTAATAATATCCTTGTTAGGACCAGCGAAAGAGACAATTAGCCTAAACCTAATGAATGCAGCTGGCATGGGCTACATTACATCCTGTGGGGGAGTTTAGCAGGTGGAAAATCTCCTTGGGATACAGGGACAATTTTTCCCCTTGCCCTGGGTGTCCCTAGCTACCATTATGGAAACCTCCTGGACATAGAGGTGTTCTCCTCCAGGCAGGAGGTCTGGTCTAGAGCAGGGGTGCCCAAACCCCGGCCCTGGGGCCACATGCGGCCCTCGAGGCTTCTCAATACGGCCCTCAGGGAGCCCCCAGTCTCCAATGAGCCTCTGACCCTCCGGAGACTTGCTGGAATTCACGCTGGCCTGATGCAACTGCTCTTAGTGTGACAGCCAACTGTTTGACCTCTTGCATGAGCTGTGGAATGAGGACTCCCTCCACTTCTTGCTGTTTCATGTCTGTGATGCAGTAGCGGCAGCAAAGGAAAGGCCAGCCTTGCTTTGTGCAAGGCCTTTTATAGGCCTTGAGCTATTGCAAGACCTTCATTCAATCATATAAGTTCGTCTTTAATATATTCATTTATGTAAACTTATGTAAATTTATTTAAATTTTAAATGTAAATTAATTCTTTTTTTTTCCCCCCGGCCCCCGACACAATGTCAGAGAACTGATGTGGCCCTCCTGCCAAAAACTTTGGGCACCCCTGGTCTAGAGGGTAGAGCCTCCGTTAGCCGGAAGATAACATCAGAAGGTCGCCAGTTCGAGGACACCGGCAGCTCCCTGAACGGCTGAGAATGGCAAGACCTTGAAGTAGCTGACAAGCCCAGCTGAGTGATTCCACCTGCTCTTGGTGTGAGCAAGAAGCGTCTTGGCTGCCCTCCATGTGAGAGACGGAGCTGCTGTCAGCCTGCGTGGGAGAACTGGAGGCCGAAAGTGAGACCAAACCAGGAAGATCCATTCTGAAATGTGGTTGGTTCTTGAAAGAGAGAACCACTATGATTGTAAAAATCCCCTTGAGGGATTTAGAAACTCCTGCCTATGTAAACCGCCTTGAATAAAGTCAGAGGAGTAATCCAATGACCAGAAAGGTGGTATATAAATACCTAGTTATTATTATTATGACCAGAAGTTGCCAATGTGAACAGGAAGTGACTTCCAGTTGCATCCAGGAGCCCTTTTAAGGAGGCTGGGAGGGCGCTGCGACATCTGGGGGGCCTGGAACAAAGTCCAGGTAAGTTTTTGTGGCACTGACATCCTGCCTTACCTCCCCCACCCATGAACTTCAGTATCTGCAGATTTTGGTATCTGTGAGGGGGTCACGGAACCAATCCCCTGAGGTTACCAAGGGACCACTACAGAAAAGATAAGATCGACATGCCCCAAATCTCCTCTAGCTATTAAGATAAGTGGAAGTCAAAGTTACATTGTTTATGGACCTAGGCTATAATAGACTTTCAAGCTTTACTAATCAGCTATGGAACTGACTGCTAGGCACTGATAAAGATGGATGGAAATGAGTACCACCAGCAGCTACATCCAGCTCTTCTAAAACCAACAACCTAACAGGATAAAGCATTGAGCCAAGGGACTAAGCCTGTTACTTTGTGATGAAAGCTCACAAATAACTCAATTTATCAATATTGACACTATCTGTTAAAGGAGAACCTACAGACCGTGGAGTCAGGAGAGAGAGAGAGAGAGAGAGAGAGAGAGAGAGAGAGAGAGAGAGAGAGAGAGAGAGAGAAATCACGCATGATCATGATTAATTCATTTCCTTTCAAGAAAATAAGTGGCTGTTCAAACTAAACTATCCCACAGGACTTAGGAATGAGTTTCTCACTATTGTACCCAACATTGAAACAACCCCATCCTTTACCAAAGGGATTCCTGTAGTGTCCTCCCTTAGCTTCTGAGATTTCACCACGTCTTGCCTGCGTAATTTCAAGTCAATCTTTACAGCCCAAAAGGGACTCAGGACATATGTTTCTTTTGATATATATATAGGAGATGGAAATGTTGTGTCCATGACTGGTGCCATGTGACTGTCGAAATGCGGACAAAGAAGTTGCCTGAAGGGTTTTGATAGACTTGAGAAGGCAGGATGTGAATAGTTATAATTTAAAAAATAATTGAACAGGCCTACACACATTTTGTTGTCATAAAAGTATCCTTGGGTATATTTGGGGAGCTGAATCCAACAGTGGCACTGATTGGCTCTAGTTTTGGGGGGGGGGGTAGGGCATATCTGCCTTATATGTTGATTCAAGCAGCTTCCTCGTGAGGAAGCCATGGTGTTTTGCAAGACTGTCTTTGTAAGTTGTGATATAAATTATCTCTCTGTTACCCTGCCCATCCCTGGTCTTGTCTGATCTTGGAAGCTAAGCAGGGTCAGGCCTGGTTAGTATTTGGATGGGAGACCGCCTGGGAGTACCAGATGCTGTAGGCTTATACCATAGTCTTTCGAGACTGAAGGTTGCCAACCATTTCTCTCACATACACACACACACAGTTTCTAGCATCCGACTAGTTAGGTATTGTCACAAATTGTGACGTGTAGTGATATCTGATTAATGTAAACAATTAAAGCAATAAGTAACTCACAGTGTTTGATTAATTGGCTATGCTCTGTTGCAATTCTCATCTAGTGTTAAACCTCATTCTTTTAATAATAATAATATAATAATAATAATAATAATATACAGTATTTATATACCGCCTTTCTTGGTCTTTATTCAAGACTTTATTCAAGGCGGTTTACACAGGCAGGCTTATTAAATCCACGCAGGGATTTTTATAAATTGAAAGAAGGTTCTCTCTTTCAAGAACCACCACATTCAAGGTGTTACACTCCGATCTGGTTTAACATTCTGGCCTCCATCCTCCCACGCTCCGAGCAGATGGAACAGCTCAGCTGCAGCTTGCCAGCTGCTTCAAGGTCGCACGGTGCCGGTGGCCTCGAACTGGCGACCTTGTGGATGTTAATCTTCAGGCAAATGGAGGCTCTACCCTCTAGACCAGACCTCCTGGTTTTAATATAACCAAAGAGCTCCAAACAGACACAGAAGTTCCCCCTTTTCACTTCTGGAGGCCTAACCATATACCATTGTCACATCAATAGAACGCAAACCAGGAGAACACCAAATATGGATTAGCAAATGATGAAGCTCTTATTGTGGTCATATGGACAGCTAATAAAATGAGAAGGGAGCAAACAGTGCAAGTGTTCTTTGTATGGTGTTCTCTTCCACTGTAATGTGAGAACTACAGACATCAGTCTTGAGACGTTTTCAGCTTGACCAGCTCTTAATCTGGCTTCTCCCCACCCATAGAATGAACTGGGAGCATGAGACTCCAACCTGCAACCCTGATAGTCTCCTATGAACATTTGAAATTGCCTTATAGTGCAGGGCCTGGGGAGAGGGTACAGAGTGTAAATCATGCCCAGGTCCAGGGTCAAAGAGGGGGCCCATTTCCCAAAGGAGGGGGGCAGAAATTTCCTGGGAACTGACATTTTCCTTTCTCATCCAGACTCACTGCCCGCATGTGTATTGTGTCCAGTTCTGGTCGCCGCATCTCAAAAAAGACATAGTGGAAATGGAAAAGGTGCAAAAGAGAGCGACTAAGATGATTACGGGGCTGGGGCACCTTCCATATGAGGAAAGGCTACGGTGTTTGGGCCTCTTCAGCCTAGAAAAGAGACGCTTGAGGGGGGACATGATTGAGACATACAAAATTATGCAGGGGATGGACAGAGTGGATAGGGAGATGCTCTTTACACTCTCACATAATACCAGAACCAGGGGACATCCACTAAAATTGAGTGTTGGGCGGGTTAGGACAGACAAAAGAAAATATTTCTTTACTCAGCGCGTGGTCGGTCTGTGGAACTCCTTGCCACAGGATGTGGTGCTGGCGTCTAGCCTAGACGCCTTTAAAAGGGGATTGGATGAGTTTCTGGAGGAAAAATCCATTATGGGGTACAAGCCATGATGTGCATGCGCAACCTCCTGATTTTAGGAATGGGTTAAGTCAGAATGCCAGATGTAGGGGAGAGCACCAGGATGAGGTCTCTTGTTATCTGGTGTGCTCCCTGGGGCATTTGGTGGGCCGCTGTGAGATCCAGGAAGCTGGACTAGATGGGCCTATGGCCTGCTCCAGTGGGGCTGTTCTTATGTTCTTAACTACAATTCCCAGGAAGCCTTGCAGGTCTCTTGTTATCTGGTGTGCTCCCTGGAGCATTTGGTGGGCCGCTGTGAGATACAGGAAGCTGGACTAGATGGGCCTATGGCCTGAGCCAGTGGGGCTGTTCTTATGTTCTTAACTACAATTCCCAGGAAGCCTTGCAGGTCTCTTGTTATCTGGTGTGCTCCCTGGGGCATTTGGTGGGCCGCTGTGAGATACAGGAAGCTGGACTAGATGGGCCTATGGCCTGATCCAGTGGGGCTGTTCTTATGTTCTTAACTACAATTCCCAGGAAGCCTTGCAGGTCTCTTGTTATCTGGTGTGCTCCCTGGAGCATTTGGTGGGCCGCTGTGAGATCCAGGAAGCTGGACTAGATGGGCCTATGGCCTGCTCCAGTGGGGCTGTTCTTATGTTCTTAACTACAATTCCCAGGAAGCCTTGCAGGTCTCTTGTTATCTGGTGTGCTCCCTGGGGCATTTGGTGGGCCGCTGTGAGATACAGGAAGCTGGACTAGATGGGCCTATGGCCTGATCCAGTGGGGCTATTCTTATGTTCTTATGAGATCCCTGCAGCTCTCGCTGCATGACCTCCGCGACTGCCACTGCCACACCACCTCTGACCCAGCTTCCCACAAGTCATGGTGGGGATGCTACTGCAGGCAGCACCTCAGAGACTGCTGCTGCAAGCCATATGCGCTGGACCGAGGAATGCGCTGGACATGACACTCCTTAACACAGTGACAAATCTGGGATGAAACTGGCCTGCTGCAGTAGCTCTTTGGCTTGTGGATCTGCTTAGCTTGAAGGAGTATATGGGAGCTCAGGGACACAGCTGAGGGACTACAGCTGCTGCAGAAATTTTGATGTTTCCTAGGATCTGAGCTGGCTTTGTGGAATGGAAAAGATGGAGGCCAGGCTGACTGAGAGGCCAGATCTACTGGGCAGGTTTACTGGAAGAAAAGTCCAGAGACTTTTCTTGCTATTGCCACACTCCCCCTGCCCTATTTTGTTCCTCCCTGCCCTTTCCCACTTGCCCCCATTGCCTTCTTCCCCCTGTCAAGTCTTACCCCTCCTTCTTTGGGAAGATGCCCCAAAGAAACTTTGTACCCTCTGATAAATTTCCTCTTGGAGGCCCTGTTACAGTTCCCATGCGGTCATCTAGTTCAGTGTTGTCTATGTCCTGATTGCCATTCTCAGATTCCAAGCAGGGATCTTTCCTAGTCTTCCATAGCAGTGATGTGCGGTGTGGGGATGAAGCAGGATTGCGCCACTGGTGAACTTTTGAAGAACTCCAGTGGGGAAGTCTTGCCTCACCTGCCACCCCCTCATGTCACTTCTCCGTAGAGATGCCGGGGATTAAACCTGGGGCTGTCTGCATGTGTAGCATAAGCCCCCTCCCACAATGGCCTCTCTTCTCCCTTCCTCTTCCTGGGTAATATTTCTCAGGCCATGATCCTATACACACTTATCCTAGAGTAAGTCCCACTGAACTCAATGGGGCTTGCTATTAAGGAGACATGTATAGAATCCCACTGCTAGTTATTCCAAAATGGGATGCTACGATGGAACCAAACCGTGGGATCTGGTTGTATATGGGACTAGTATATGGGCAGGAGGTCTGGTCTAGAGGGTAGAGCCTCCATTTGCCTGAAGATTAACATCCACAAGGTCGCCAGTTCGAGGCCACCGGCACCGTGCGACCTTGAAGCAGCTGGCAAGCTGCAGCTGAGCTGTTCCATCTGCTCGGAGCGTGGGAGGATGGAGGCCAGAATGTTAAACCAGATCGGAGTGTAACACCTTGAATGTGGTGGTTCTTGAAAGAGAGAACCTTCTTTCAATTTGTAAAAATCCCTGCGTGGATTTAATAAGCCTGCCTGTGTAAACCGCCTTGAATAAAGTCTTGAATAAAGACCAAGAAAGGCAGTATATAAATACTGTATATATATTATATTATATTAGTGTAAAAATGATCCACCATCAAAGTCCGACAAGTTGATTTTCTTGGGAATTGTAGTAATGGCCTTCCTTTGGATTTCAGGGCAACAACAACAACAACAAAATACAGTGTTTAAATACAAGAAATGCACCTGGAGCGTTCTTAAAATGGTATTTTTCTTTTCGTGCTGGGTGATTTTCAGAAGTCATCACTGAAAAGCGAGGTTGGAGGGCATGCTTCTGTATTTAAAACATGACTTGGTGGCTGATGTTCATTCTTTAGGGAACACTGCATATATAATTTAACAGCATGAAAAGGCAGCGCCTTTGTAACCCATCGTAATTGTCAAAAGCCGCACGATGGGTCTTCAGAGCTACTGAGCAAACATTCCCCATCCGATTGTTTCCTTCTGTGAAAAATAGCAGCAGATAATTAATTGGCGTAGAGGCTGAAAGGAGTAGACTCATTTATTCCAACCCTGCCCTTCAGAAACCTATCCTGATACTGAAAAGGAGCCAACGTTGATAGCCACTTTGCCTGAATTAAAGAGGGCCTTGCAGAAGAAGAAGACAGACAGACAGACAGACAGACAGACCCAGTCCTAAGCTACCTGGCACCCAGAGAAATAGCGGCACTAAATGGGCACCACTGCATTCTATGGGACTGGGGCAGGCATCAGAGTCTTCTTGGGATAAGGGAACATTATCCCGGGTAAAGGCACTGTGCCCCAATGGGTCTCCTTAGAGCTGCACCAGCTGCACTCTCTCTCCACTCCGAAAGCCTCACTGCCGGCCAGTGGGAGGGCCCATCGCTGGAGCCACTCCGACATTGTCCTCTCAGCACTGAAGCCCGGCGCTGATCGGTGCTGGCTTCAGCGCCAGCCCAGCAGGCTTACCGCAGGCATAGAAGTGCTTTATGGTACTTTGCGGCAGCAGTCGCTGGGACAGCTTGGCCCAGCATAGAATTGGGCCCAAAGATAGACACTTGCTGAACTGTAAGGAATTAGATCTTACTATGCCGATGAATGTGACTGCCCAAGTTACATTGGCATCAGACACCAATTCCAAATACGTACAGAGGACCCTCAACATCTTCCTCCTACTTTTGGTATCATCAGCAAATGTCCACCTTGTCACACCTCCAGCCCCAGACATCCACTGACACTTAATGATGAGTTACACCACCAGGACTCCTGTCATTCAAAAACGCTTTGCTTCTGAAGATTAGTTTTTTCTCTGAAGAAAAGATGGGGCAGGTTGGGTTTGTGAAGCCCAGTCTATTTTTATAATGTATGTTAGGATTTTAGGATCAATGGTAACTTCATGACATGACTGACACTGCTGCCCATCTCATTTGTATCAGACATGCCACTCTCTAGAGATCCTTCAGTCAGAGGTATAATGTACTGTCTTCTGTGCCCAGGTAGTGATGTCACAATGGCTCATCACATCATGGCATCACTTCCAGGTTCTTCCTGGAAGATCTGGTTGCATCATACTCCCTGTTCCTTCTCTTTGGAGCATCCCAAAGGAGAGGCTCCACAGGAGAAGGAACTGAGGGCATGAAGCCACCAGTGCCTCCTTCTCGGGGAAGAACATAGAGGTGACTGCCTTGCACCACAAGGGGTCTCCCTAGAAGATGGAGTACTCAATGTGGCAGCTTCATGTCCCCATTCTTTCTTCTTCAAAGGAAAGGTTCCCCTCCAAAGGAGAGGTTGAAGGAGATGGAACAATGGCTTGAAGCTGCCATCGACTCCTTCGCAAGTAGGGCAGGGCCTGAGGGCAGAGGCAGATCCAGTGTTTGTGTTGGGGGGGGCGTGAGTACTACTTTAACTTCAGAGCCCAGGTCAACCAGATGGTTAGACCTGGACTTCCAGTTGAACTTTGGCATCTGTGACCAAGTTTTGCTGGGTTGATAGACCTGGGATCCCGCCTGGACTTGGAGCCCAGAGCGACTTGCCAGGTAGACCTGGGCTCCCATTCCAACTCTGTCCTCTGAAGCTGCCTTTGCCAGGTGGATAGACTTGGGCTCCTGTCTAGACATAATCTCACCCGACTTCAAACCCTATCCTGGAGGGTGCCCTTTTCCGCTGCAACAACAGTTTGGGAGGGGCCATGCACCTGTGGTCCCCCCTTGGATCTTCCCCTGCCTGAGGGGTGATCATGCCCCCCTTCTTGGCATGGTGCCCTGGGCAGGTGCTCCTCAGGCTCCGCCCTAGTTATGGCTTTGCCTTCAATGTACAAGTGTGACCCTAGAACATTTGCACTCAATGTCTGAATTCTTTTGAATCTCTTTGACATGAAGGCTCATAGCCTGGGAAGCTCCTTTCAGAACATTTGCTCAGTTACACAAAGCGTCATCTTCAGAACTTTTGAAAGGTATTTGCTTACCCTAACAGCTGGAACAATGGCAGAGGCTGCTATTATTTACAAGTGTTGCTCTGCACTTTAAAGGGGCGTTGTGATCTTTTCCCCAGCCAGCTGTTTCGTAAAGGTAATATCCAGCTGGTTGTGCGAGAATAATTGGCAACTTTCCCAAGGCGGCAATTCCTTCCCATCATTCCCTTTAATGTCTCCTTTAGAACAATTTCATTCATAGTCATTTGCATGCTATGCTTTTGTTTTTAACCGTTCTATGGAGTAGAGCTTTTTAAAGGCATTGACTGTCTGTATTTGTGTTAAGTCAGTTCTGTGAGCCGAAAATGTGAGGAGCTTTGGCTGCCTTCTTAGTCTTGTGAGAAGTAACATAGCAGAAAGAATGTGACTTTCAGAGACCGAGTGCAGAGCTGGCACAGGTCCCTAAGGGATAAGTCCCCTTTCCCTTCTGATGCCTCCTACTCTGCCCCCTTTGTTGGTTACAATGCAAGTCATTTTGGCATGGCTGCATCCACATGGGGTGGGGGATAGGACTGAACTCTCAGGCTCCAGCCTGACCTCCTGAATTTATTTTTCAAGACTTTATCTGCTTTTCTCCCCAACTTTACAACCAGAGATGGTTGTGTCTTGGTATCCTTGCCCCATGATCTCTGCAATGCCTTGAACCACCTCAATAGGTATGGATAGATAACTCTGATCCTCTCTCTCTCCCTCTGTGTGTGTGTGTGTGTGTGTATGTGTGTGTATTGTAGGGGCAGAAGATAGGGGGAAGAGCAGGTGAGGTAGAACTGCCCCTCCAGAGTCATTCAAAAAGTGCCACCACTGCTGCCTTCACGTGAGGTGTGCAACAGTGGCTGAAGCACATGGGTTGTGAGCGCACATGGTTGTGCTTTTCAAAGGACTCTGGTGGGATAGTTCTGCCTTACCTGCCACACCACACCACATGCCCCTAGTGCACGGATGTCCAAAGTTTTTGGCAGGAGGGCCACATTGTCTCTCTGACACTGTGTCAGGGGCAGGGGAAAAAAAGAATTAATTCACATTTAAAATTTGAATAAATTTACATAAGTTTACATAAATGAATATATTAAAGATGAACTTATATGAATGAATGAAGGTCTTGTAATAGCTCAAGGCCTATAAAAGGCCCTGCACAAAGCAAGACTGGCCTTTCCTTTGCTGCTGCTACTGCATTACAGACGTGAAACAACAAGCAGTGGAGGAAGCCCACATCCCACAGCTCATGCAAGTGGTCAAACAGTCGCCCTCACACTGAGAGCAGTTGTGTCTGGCCAGTGTGGGCTCCAACTAATCTCCAGAGGGCCATAGGCTCATTGGAGACTGGGGGCTCCCTGAGGGCCACATTGGGAGTCCTTGAGGGCCGCAAGTGGCCCCAGGGCCGGGGTTTGGGCACCCCTGCCCTAGTGCATTGGTGCATCTAGGACAGCAATTCCCAAACAGGTGGGTTGCGATCCACCAGGGGAACTGGAAGAGGGCCATTCCCCTTAGAGGAATGGGTGCCCCAATGGCAGTGCAGCAATTGTGGCATTACAGGAACCCAGGATCATTTCAGCATACCTGGGGAGCTCTGATCGCATCCCAAGGGGCTCCAATCAAAGTTCCGAATCAGCATTTAAGAAGTGTTTGCTTAGGGAGAACCAGCAGAAGGTTTCCTCAAAAAAATATAGTTGAACGTAAAGGCACTTTTCAAAGGTGAGAAGGGTGAACCAAGATGAATAGCAAGGACTGGCTTCTACATCAAGAAGCTTGCTACTGCACAGGTGAAACTGCATGCTGATTTAAGGCCCCGTGGATGGGTCTCCAAGCCCATCAGGAAGACAAACCCAGCACACAAGAACGGATTAATCACAGTGCTAATTAAGCTGAACTCTCCCTGTGCATTCATTATCTGGAAGTGGGCCAAGAAAGCTCTTTGCAAAGACTTTAGCGACTCAGTGGACTTGTCCGACTGCTTTTGCTCTAAGTGTGCCCCATGGGTTGTAGCTTCAGTGAGACTGTGAATTGTCAAGGGTGAACTGGACATAAGATTAGTACTGGGGGGGAGAGAGAGAGAGAGAGAGAGAGAGAGAGAGAGAGAGAGAGAGAGAGAGAGAGAGAGAATCTAGCTTTGTGTATCAGCCTTCTAATTCAGCAAGAAAAATCTGCCCATAACCTTGTACATCCTGGTGGCATGTTCTCTGATGACATTTACTTAAATCTTCATTTTGGGCATGACATTGCCAGAAACAGAGAATTACACAAAAGAGAATAAAAGATTACAGGGATGCTGGAAAGATAAGAGCAGAGACAAGTCAGAACACAGAATAGAAGTTACCCCAAAATAGAAATTAATCGGGGTATTGAAACGACATCATTCCCGATCCTTCTTTTTATTAAAATAGTCAGGACTCCACAAAGTCACCATACAATGTTTGTTTTTGATCAGAACGTGGATGGCACACAGTAAGTGGACATGAAAAAGCAAATTGTTTAGAATGAAGGATACATTTAATGTCGGGTACATTCAGTGCGCATCAAGGTTGAACTTGACCTATTCCTTTAAAACAAGAATGCCAATCTCTGAAGGCAATGCCCTTGTAATACAAGTCAAGTTTTGTGGTGAACGAAAAGGTCTCATTTCTCAAAACAGCGCGGTGACCTTTCTGATGTCAAAATAGCTCCCGCATTAATTTAATACTATACTGCTTGAAGAGATGAGGGCCATAAAAAGGCCCACCCTGGTCACTCCACTGGCATTTTGAGGACCCATTTATCTTCCATCTAATACACTGATATATTTTTAAAAGCCAGTTTCATTAATCATGTTCGCTTTCCAAGATAGGTACTCACACTCTGGAGCAGAACAGATGGTGGGAATAATTGGTGATTCAACCTCGAAAGATGCTTTTGGTGAAGCAGTGCTGAAACAATTTGCTTCTGGGACATGTGAGTTTCTGTTTGAAGGAAAGTGCTTTTCTCATCCAGTAAAATGTTTGCGCCTCCATGTAAAGCATCTGAACATAAGAAGAGCCCTGCTGAATTAGGCCCAAGGTCCATCTAGTCCATCTTCCTGTATCTCACAATGGCCCATCAGGGAACACACAAGACAACAAGATACCTGCGTCCTTTTGCATCTGGCATTCAGATATAGTCTACTTTTAGAACAAAGAGGCTTGTAACCTGTGATGGAAATTTCCTCCATAAAATCGTCCAATCCCCTTTTAAAGGCATCTAGGCCAGACGTTATCATCACATCCTGTGGCAAGGCGTTCCATAGATTAATTACAGGTTGAGTACCATTCATCAGATTGCGCCTCTCATGACATAGGTTCTCTAGAGAGAGGGAAAGCTTCTTGATTGGATGAATCAAATTTTCAGGGCTTATAATGACAGTATGCCGTGTTGCCACTTCACAAATATACAGACACATCTATGCTCATATAATTCAGCAGGTGGCCATGAATTAATCTTTGGGTGTCATCAGAAGAGACACAAAAAGAAGTCTGTTGGGCCAGGGATGAATTCTAACCTGGCTGCTAGGTTTCATCCTTCAGTTAGATGCCGAAGGAGATGATACTATAATACCTGCCTCTAGAGCAGGGGTGCCCAAACCCTGGCCCTGGGGCCGCTTGCGGCCCTTGAGGCCTCTCAATGCAGCCCTCAGGGAGCCCCCAGTCTCCAATGAGCCTCTGGCCCTCCGGAGATTTGTTGGAGCCCTCACTGGCCCGACACAACTGCTCTCATGTGAGGGCGATTGTTTGACCTTTCACATGAGCTGTGGGATGAGGGCTCCCTCCACTGCTTGTTGTTTCATGTCTGTGATGCAGAAGTGGCAGCAAAGGAAAGGCCAGTCTTGCTTTGTGCAAGGCCTTTTATAGGCCGTAAGCTATTGCAAGACCTTCATTCAATCATACAAGGTCATCTTTAATATATTCATTTATGTAAACATATGTAAATTTATTCAAATTTTAAATGTAAATTCATTCCCCCCCGGCCCCCCACACAGAGTCAGAGAGACGATGTGGCCCTCCTGCCAAAGACACCCCTGCTCTAGAGGCATCCCTGGGTGGGAGACACTCAGTGCAGTGCTTCCCTGAAGAAGCTCAGCATTCCAGAAGTTCAGGGGTGACATAATGATGTACTCACATTGCCCCCGAACTTCTGGACTATCACGTCCCTTGAAATGCAGAAAGCTAACCTCTGGACCGCCACCGTCCAGTGATCTTTGGCTTGCTCTGAGTCCAGCCACTTCACGTACTTGCTGACAAGCAGTGAAAACATAATTGTTGGTGAGAATGCGAGGCAGATGGGTCGGGAGTGGGACAAAGATTGCCAACTGAATCTGAACTGGAGGCTCAGGTGGTAACGGGCAATTGTGATTCTGGCCCCTGTGCCGCCTGGGGCCAGGGTCACAAAGTGCTACCACCCCATGCCACTCCAGCCCCTCCCCCACTGGGCAGGTCTGTAGGCCTTCTGAGGGCCAGAGAGGCCAAACATAGCATCCCTGCCCCCTAAAATGTCCTCTGATGCCTCCAGAAGGCCTAAAAATGTCACTTCCATTTTTCACCGGAAAGTCCTGAAAAGGCTGGTTTAAAAAAAAGCAGGTGGCAGGGGGGGAGTGTCATGGCACTGGCACCCTAGGCATGACCCCCTGCCGCCCCAGGTACACCAGTGGTATGGAATCACCCCTTCTGAGGGAGACACCTGGTGCAGCTTGCACGGCCCGCACCCTTGTAGTGACATCTCTGACAGGTTCCCATTCCAAGACCATTTGCTACAGAACCACAAAGGAGGCAATGCTTGTTAGGAAGGAGATCTCTGGGGCAAGGTGCACAAGAGAAAGGCTATTTGCCTGTTCTTTTAGGATAGATGACAGGATTGGAGCTTCTTTTATTTCTGTTTCGGCCAACTCTAATAAATAGGCCAGAGGGGGGGAAAGAAACGAGGATATGGAGAAAAGTGTTAGAATATTCAGGATTATTGGCTTCAAAGTCAGTTACCCTCTGCAAGTTTCCCGAGGCTTGCAGTTTAAATATTTAATCATAAATATCAACTCTGAAAGCATTGTAACTCAATCTCTATCCTAGTTAAGGTTTTGCTTTAAAAACAGAAACAGAAAAGCCATGGGATTAAGAACTGATTCGCTCCCACAGGTGCCAATGAGATGAAACTAGTTTAAATCTTTATACTTCCATGTAACCAGGTTATAGATTAGGCTGCCAATTAAGCAAACTGCAATTATTTTGGAAAGGACAAATTAAATTTTGGCTTTTTAGACTGACGTACAAAGTCCTGACGGAAGTGTTGCAAAGTTTGAAGACTCAGACTATTCCTTTGCAAAGGCTGCATCTTAGAATATTTGTACTTAACGAAAATTATTGATTTTAATCCAGTGAACTAGCTGGGCAGCGGAAGGCCAGGGCCTATGCGAGGAATTTTATCAGGGGGTACAAAGTTTCTTCAGGGTCCCTTCCCAATGGGGAGGGGCAGAATGTGGGCAGGCAGAAGGGGGGGAATAGGGCAGGGGAGGGCGCGGATAGCCATAATAGTCTTTGAAGCCCAGGTCTACCAGGCTTCTTGATGCAGAGCCCAGATCTACCCTACGATGCATTATTGGCAGCTAGATAATATGGAAAACCAAACACAGTCCTATTTGAAATATAGAAAATTGATTGCAGAAGATTAGCGTCGCCGTATTTAGGCTCACACTAGAATGGTGTGATCAAAATGAATGGACCAAAATGAACTTCGGTAGCAGCTATAGCCCCCCAGCTGGGTCTCTGAGCTTCTATACACTTTTTCATGGTTATGGGATCCACAAGCCAAAGAGCTACTGTAGACCAGTTTCCTCCCAGATTTGACACTGTGTTAAGGAGGGTCATGGTTGCTTTCCTGGGCCTGGTGTGTATAGCTTGCAGCGTTAACACTGCATGCACGTGGTTGTGCCCCAGCATCATGCGTAGGCAGGGAGTACAGGTGAGATAGGAAAATGTCAGACCCCAGGAACTTTCTGGGCCCCCTCCTTTGGCTCCTGGGCCCCCTTTCCGACCCTGGGCCTGGGTACAAATTACCCCCTTTACCCCCCTCTCCTAGACCCTGCCCATTGCTGCGACACCCAAAAGGCCCCAATCCTGCACTGTATCATGAAGAATGAAAGTACGGGGTGCCCCCTTATCTGTTCTGCAACCCCCTGCGGATAGCTGAAATGGACAAACACCCATCTCCACAGCCTGGACCCTTCTCCGGAAGGGCTTCTGAACTTCTCTGGCCCTCCCAATGCCTTTTATGGACATAAAAACATCATTATGGTTTTTGGCATCTGCCCACAGTCTCTGCTGGCCTTAGAAGTCTCTTCAGAAGGGAGGGGAGCTGGTCTCCCTTTGCCTCCAGAGGGGGCATGTGTGGGGCCATGCGACGGGGGCCCCGTATGTGGAGAGAGAACCAGGTCCCAGAAGGAGAAACAGTCAGACTACGAAGCTTTGGGCTGCATATTATATGTGGCTCGTGCCGCAGTTTGGCCAACCCTGCTATAGACATCCATTTTGGTGTCACCCTCCCATGGTGTCACCCAATGTGATCTGCACACCCCACACCCCACTAATGATGCCACGGGTCTGCATCCTCATTGCTCGGAAGCACAGCACATGGATCCTTGAATTTGCCTGTCTCTTTCCAAAGCAACCTTTTGGCTTCTCTAGATTAGAATGTCACCTTTAAATATCCTCAGACTACTAGCCTTATGAGACTCTGTCATATTTCATTTAATGGGTTCATTGGTTGATAAATCAGGTAAGGAAAAGACAGTGAATGAATAATGACCTTTAGTGGGTTTCTAATATCCCTAATAAACTAAAAATATTGATCCCCTGTCAGTAACCAGGAAACTCTAATGCAAATTCTGAACAGGTTGTAAAATATACTTATGATGTCAAATGAGTGCAGTCAAGAGAAAGCTCTCTGAATTACTTCCCTGGACTTTATATACAGATGCAAGGGATTACAGTTAATTATTTGATTTATCTTCTGCATAGGTGCTTCTAAAGGCTTCTCCATCTTTTAACGTGTTTGCAAATCCTCCCCATTGACAATAGATAGAAGAAACTGGGTCCACTCTGCAGCACTCGAAAGCATTTACCAAATGTTTTGCACTTGTGCTGGTTTAGAATCTATCAAAAATTAGGGGAAATCGCAGGGGCATTTTCCCGACTGGTTTTAGGAAAATGTGTAACTTGCGATGGAACAGGCAGACCAACTGGCCTGTACTGAATAAAGAACAAGGGAGGTGTGGGTTGGGGTGCAACTCAGAATAAGGGGATTTTATTCCCCTCACCCCATGTGATGTGCCAGCCAGGCCTATAGGACTACTTGGATCTGTGCCTGCAATTTTGTGGGTGCAAATATGACCAGCCTGTTGGTTAGGCCAGGGGAGGAGGTTCAGATCCAGCCTGGGCTGCAGTGACCGGTCCCACCCCTCTCCCAGTCCCGATCTTCCTCACTGGCTGTCGTCCCCCTGCCCCAGAACACTACCTCCCTGCCCCAAACATACACTCCTGCCACCCTCTCCAGCACCCTGTGCCAGCCTGCCTAGGCCAGCACATATTTACCCTTTCCTGGCACTGATCCGGTGCTGCTAGCCTGCAAGTCCATGAGCTGGCCTAGCCTGTTCCCAAGTCGCTTCAATTGTGCTTTATGGCACATTCACGGTGCTTGAGAGCCGGCGCAAGGAACTTGTGCTGGCTCAGAGGGAGGGGTTGGGATTGTGCTGTCCATTGAGTATTAATTACATCATAAGGTGCTAAAAGCCCCCATTTAAACAATTTTATATTGTGTGCTGACATAGTCCATGTTGCCTTGAGTTTCAGTTCTCAACATTTTATACATTACAAGAAAATAATTCAGTGAATAGAATAATAGAATTGAATACAATAATTCAATGAATGGAACCAGAATAATTAATTCGGCAGTTTTTTGAGAGTCACTCTGCATATTGACAGTATTTACCCGGACAGCAACTCATAAACAGTTTGAAGTCAAACATTTTAGAGATGCAGAAGTCACAATTTATATATCACAGATACCAGTGTTCTTCAACCTTTTGCTCAGCGTGTGGTTGGTCTGTGGAACTCTTTGCCACAGGATGTGGTGATGGCAACTGGCCTGGATGCCTTTAAAAGGGGATTGGACAAGTTTCTGGAGGAAAAATCCATTACGGGGTACAAGCCATGATGTGAATGCGCAACCTCCTGATTTTAGAAATGGGTTATGTCAGAATGCCAGATGCAAGGGAGGGCACCAGGATGCAGGTCTCTTGTTATCTGGTGTGCTCCTTGGGGCATTTGGTGGGCCGCTGTAAGATACAGGACGCTGGACTAGATGGGCCTATGGCCTGATCCAGTGGGGCTGTTCTTATGTTCTAACCTTGGGGTCATGACCCCAATGAGATCATGAAGCCTAAGTTGTGAGTTGCAGCAGCTTCCAGGAATGAAATAGGTTGAAGACCACTGGACTGGAGCACCACCAGGGGAGGCACCTGGTGTACCCCTTTAGGAACCAGGAGATTGTGCCCCAATCCTGCCCAGGTTCTTCGCAAGTGTGCTAAAATAGCTTTCACTAGTGCCAGGCTTCATGGTAACTTTTTTTGCTGTCTCTAATAAGAATATTTGGTTACAGTGAACAGTGCTGGGAGGGTGTAACAGGGTGGGAGAGTAGGTGGATAGGGTCCTGGGAGAGGACGGGATCAGCAGTGGGTCACCTGTCTCAAATTTTATTTATTTAATGGGGTCATGGCATGAAAAAGGTTGAAGATCACTGACATAGACAAAAGTGCATTCCTTGACCTAACACCAAAAACATCTCAGCCTCATGTAATGGAAAAATATGCGAACTCATTGTTTTGGTGGCGATCATTTTGAATGTATTCTTCAGCAACTTGTTCTCAAATTAATGGGAGGTTCACCCATCCCCGTTTTTTCTTCACCCTTCGAATGCATCAAAATACCCCTGTTTGTTCCCATCAAAAAAGTCACAGAATCCTACTATGATCTGCTATAGGGACTCTATGAGAGGGGCTAACACCATTGCTATATTGTCTCTTTTTCCTATTGCCATCATGGTTCTTTTGGTATTACTGCTAGGAGAGCCCTAAATACCAACTTGGAAGGCTGAATTCTGGAATAGCAGAGGCCATCTCAACTGGACCACAGGACTGGCCTGTTCAGAACTGAAGTATCGGGCAGTAGCTATTTCTGTCGATGCAGGGCACTTGGATTGATCAGCATACGCTTCGAGTAGATAACCCTAAAGCAATTAGTGTTAATATATTCCAACATTGACTTTTTGACAAAGACCACGGCTGCTTTATTGCTCAACTCACTTAGATCTAACTTGCAAAAAAAAAAAAAAAATGGCTGAAAAGCACGGCATTTATTAAACTCGTCATCATTAAGCTGGGCCAAAGGCAATCCTTTTAAACCGCAAGCGATCAGGTAAAAATAATCTATTAACTTTTAACGCACAACTCCATTATAGCAAGACCCGGAGCAAAAATTGGTTCCCAGCAGTACGATGCGCAAATCATAGTCAAAATGAAAAATTCAGCACTGGATTTGGTCCTAGGTTATGTGCTACCTGGGGAAACTTGCAATTAGAGCATTGCTCATAGCAATACCCCTAGCAGCCTAGGAATGGTTTGAGGGAGACCTGAGCTCTATTCTCTCTTCTCTTGTTGGCATCCTTCAGTCTCGGAAGACTATGGTGTCACGCTCTGAATGGTGGTTCTGGAACAGAGTGTCCTCTCCAGTGCGTGAAGCCTGGGTAAAGTAGGTATGGAGGATAGGCTGTTACCCATGCAGCAAATCCCCCCTCTCCACGTCGCTGAAATGGTCCAATGGAAAGGCAGAGGCCAATACGGTTGGTTCCAGCGGCGTCGCAGGAGTTGCCAGAACGTGACTGTGTTCAGCCATGAACTGCCTCAGGGACTCCGGCTCCGGATTTTGCCTCGAGGTTGACTCCTGAAGCCTTTTCCATAACTGGATGTAGCCACAAGGCAGTGGAGGTTTGGGATCAGAGTTTTCCTTCTCTCAGATGAGCTGCCTTCCCAGGATGACGAGTCCCATCTACCCGGTGGCTGTTTAGTCGCCTCTTACGACAAGGACAGCCAAACTGAGGGCCTATTCTTATCCCCAGCCCCCATGCAGATACATCTTTAGACTTGGGCCCCATCCCCAACATATTTCCTTAGGTATATGCAAGTATTCCAAAATATGGAAAAACCCCATATCCAGAACACGTCTGGTTCCAAGCACTTTGGCTAAAGCCTTGTTTCTCAATGAGCAGTATGGCTACCACCCATGGTTCTTAAGGTGGTGTCTGGTGGTATTCGCAGGACGTCTGGACACCAGTGAAGCCAGGGACACAAAACAGCAAACAGCAGTACGTGGCTCGGTTCAGTGGGTAGAGCTCCAAAGCGTGCTTTTGCGCACTCGAAAAACTTTACAGCCAAGGTCTGTAGAAACTTAGAGAGAGAAATAAAAAGTCTTATAGGCTGCATGGCAGAATGGAAAGCAATCAAAATGTGCACTTAAAAAGTGCCTGAGAGTTGGGACCAAATGGATCTAAATGCATTTTAATATGCAATTGCATACATGTCAGCCTACAAACAAACAAACAAACAAACAAACAAACAAACAAACAAACAAACAAACAAACAAACAAACAAAATGTGTAGATTATCTTTGAAAAGGAAATTGGTACAGAACCACTGGTTGTAATGACCTTGAAATGATTTTGTAAAAATATTAATTTTATTTTTTTAATTTTTACCCTCACATGAGGACCCCTTAGCCACAAGGCCCAATCAGGAGTGGTCCAGTTGGCTTAAAACTGGACCTGCTCCCATCAACCATGAGAGTAGGATTTGCAGTGAGAAACACAGGGGACAGACTCTCACTTTGATTAGGGACACTGGATGCCTCATATTCTTATGGCACAATCCTATGCATGTCTACTCAGAGGTAAGCCACATTTATTTCAATGGGACATACTCCCAGGTAGGTGTATGGATTAAGGATTGCAGCCTTAATCACAGAGAAGAGCTCTTCCATGGTAAAGGCTACGGCGTTTGGGCCTCTTCAGCCTAGAAAAGAGACGCCTGAGGGGGGACATGATTGAGACATACAAAATTATGTAGGGGATGGACAGAGTGGATAGGGAGATGCTCTTTACACTCTCACATAATACCAGAACCAGGGGACATCCACTAAAATTGAGTGTTGGGCGGGTTAGGACAGACAAAAGAAAATATTTCTTTACTCAGCGTGTGGTTGGTCTGTGGAACTCCTTGCCACAGGATGTGGTGCTGGCGTCTAGCCTAGACACCTTTAAAAGGGGATTTTGTGCAACCTCCTGATTTTAGAAATGGGCTATGTCAGAATGCCAGAGGCAAGGGAGGGCACCAGGATGAGGTCTCTTGTTATCTGGTGTGCTCCCTGGGGCATTTGGTGGGCCGCTGTGAGATACAGGAAGCTGGACTAGATGGGCCTATGGCCTGATCCAGTGGGGCTGTTCTGATGTTCTTATGTTCTTATGTCATTTCAGACAAGTGTTTCACTTGTGATTAGTAGGGGCAGGGCTTAGAAGAACATTGAGGCAGCAGCACATGCCTGATCTTGGAAGCTAAGCAGGGTCAGGCCTGTTTAGTACTTGGAAGGGAGACCGCCTGGGAATACCGGGTGCTGTAGGCTTCTACCATAGTCTTTCGAGACTGAAGGTTGCCAACCAGAATTCTTATCTAAAAAAAGGAGCACTTACTACACCAGAAGCACAAGCTGCCTAATTTGCTGAGGCCAAACCCTGCCCATCCCCACAGCCCAGGTATCCACATGCTCACTCAAAGGCCAATATGAAGGCCTCTGTCACCCTCCTGAGCCACTCATTGGTCAACTGGTTTCATAAGAATCCACCTACCAAGGTTTTTTTTTTCTTCCCTCCCTCAAAGTCTCCTTCTCCATCTTTCCTTCATGGGCAAAGTTGCCTAGCTATGGGACAGCCCAATGGGCCACCCTTTCAGCAGTGACACCTCAGCACAGCTCAGAAGGTCAGAGCAGCTGATGGAAGAGCCTGGAAGAGCCTGGATAAGAGCCTGGAAGAGCCTGAGGGTTGGATAAGTGCTTCTGCAGGCCATACCTGGCCTGCGGGGCCTTATGTTTTGACACCCCTGATCTATACTTAAGAATGTGCTCCTAAATCTGTAGATATTAGCGTCAACTCTTTAGAAGTCCCCGTCCTTGTGCTCCAGTTACTTAGCATCTGAAATGTGTCCTTGTATGCTCCATTCAACCACAGTGCACACCGGAGCAGAAAAAGAAGCTACATTGAGATGGATTTCCATTATGACAGCATCCATGGTGCTATCATCAACCCTGTGTTATGCTGAGAGAAGAACACAAGACCTTTCCTAGGCGCTCAAATTATGACAAAGTGCTATTTTTCTTCAGCATCTGAACAAGCTGTGACTGATTGGTATGCAGGAAGGGACAGGCCACTCAGTAAGTGGAGAACAAATGGGGCTATTCAATCTTAACATTTATGGCGCAATGGGGATAAACCATCTTTAAAGGCAATGTGGAAACTTGAGAGCCGAGTATGAGACAAGGAGGAAGTGAAGGGCCAAAATGCAGACAGTCGGGTTTTCTTTCTGGCAGGTATAAGGAAAAGCACAGAAAAATGACCTCATATCAGAGATCCCACATGCCCCGCAACATACATACATACATACATACATACATACATACATACATACATACATATTGGAATGATCTTGCTATGGGTTTGTTATCCTATATTGTTCATTACTGGCCATCTTGTAAGCCGCCCTCTTGCTCACCATTGGAGCCAATGCGCCACACGGGCACTTACCGAACCAAATGGCAAGTACCTACGTGTTGCTGCCCATGCCCGGGGTGGCTTAGACCAGTGGTTCTCACACATTGAGCACCGGGACCCACTTTTTAGAATGAGAATCTGTCAGGACCCATCGGAAGTGACGTCATGACTGGAAGTGACATCGCCAAGCTGCAAATTTTAGCAATCCTAGGCTGCGATCCTACCCATACTTAGCCAGGAGTAAGTCCCATTTACTATCAATGCTAAAAGCATATACATAGTAGCTTGTTAAAAGCGCAGGTCTGAAACATTTCCCCAAATGTAATACCATGGTAGCATCAAGTTTTATATATTAAAAATACAATATTAAAATGAATGGGGACCTGCCTGAAATTGACTCGTGACCCACAGTTTGAGAAACACTGACTTAGAAGGTGAGTGGGACGGGGCTGCTGGTTCCACACATTGTGGCACCTGCAGTACTTACTGTGCAGCCCCCCTCTGGCTATGCTACTGACTGGACATGCATTAAACTGAAGATCATGGCAGAACAAAGAGCTGAAAGGAAAGGTGGGATACCCATGGAGAAAGAAAAAGGTTGCCCGGGATCTCAATAGCATCTTGCTGCAAAAGTGTGGTTAATTTTTAATTTTGATAATGTAATTAAATAGCTAAAGCACTTTAGGCTAATTTGAAAAATTAATCAAGTTTCAGCTATACAAGAATTCATAAGCATGCATTGCCATTATATTGAATAAAAAAGAAAAGAAACGGGTTGATCCGAAGAGGTCATTTTTTTTTTTTTGCATGAACAAAGGAACTGCACAAAGTTTTCTCAGAAGGTTCTTTGGCAGAAGTTCCTGCTCTCAGAGAATCAGGTTGCTTTGAAATGGAAAAAAAGACCAGCTGACCTCTTCCAGAGCAGGAGCTGCTATAGGGAAACATTCAGAGGCACCTCCAGCTGCACAAATGATTTCTTTACTCACGTGTCAATTATTTCTTTGGCTTGCATCCTCAGGCTACCCTAGATCCTAAGAGGTGAAGAGACCTTCTTCTGTGAGACCTTCTGCAAATGAGCTGATGTCATCAAATATTTGAATTGGACTGAGAGTCAGTGAGAGACGTACCTAGTTGGAACTAGGGTTGCGTTGGACTGAGTCTGAATAGATGTTTTGCCCAAAAGACCGGCATGATGTCTTTAGTAGAAGCAAAAGACGTTGTCTCAAACAGTGCTACAAAGTGGTACACTCTGGCTACAAAGTCCCTATGCAGGCTTAAATGGCTTCAAAGTGAAATTTACTGCATTGCATGCATAGGGACGATTGTGGCCACCTTGTAGGTGATGTCACTGACAATAAATGCAGGTAACTGATGCTGGTTGGATGCAATAGCTGTCAATCAAACTGTCAATCAAACCAGGACAAAGAGTGCTGTAGCAAAACAGTGGTGAAGGAAGCAACCTCATTGGAAGTGTTATAGTGTTTACAGGTTGGCCCTCAGTATCCACGGGGGACCTGTTCCAGGATCCCTCCTCCTTGCAGATACCTAACCTGCAGATATTGAGTTCCATGAAGAAACCCTTAGAGCAGTGGTTCTCACATATTTAGCACCAGGACCCACTTTTTAGAATGAGAATCTGTCAGGACCCACTGGAAGCGATGTCATGACCAGAAACGACTTCATCAAGCAGAAAATTTTTTCACAAATCTAGGCTGCAATCCTATCCACACTTACCTAGGAGTAAATCCCATTTACTATCATTGTTAAAAGAATATACATAGTAGCTTGTTAAAAGTACAGGTCTCTGCAACATTTCCCCAAATGGAGTCACATGCCATGGTAGCATCAAATCTAATAGATAAAAAATCAAATATTGAAATGAATGGGGACCCACCTAGTGGGTTCCGACCCACAGTTTGAGAAACATTGCCTTAGAGGATCTTTGGACATGACCAGAACTGTCTTCTGTTCACATCTGGGAGTGTTATGACATACTCAGAGGTTGCATGTGGCCTCTGAGAATGTCAGGACACTTCCCAGAGGCTTCTGAGGAGCTCTTCAGGATTTTTGTTTTTTTTAAAAAAAAAACTCTCCATGCCTCAGAACATCTTCAAGAGGTAACCAGAAGACACCTCTGATTATGTCCAGGAAGTTCTGTGAGGCTTTCCAGATGCAGCTCAGGACCTGTGGTAAGTAAATCTGTGGGTCCCAAATTTTCAGATAAGGAGCTATATTTTGCCCCACTGGGTGAAAAGAGGGGGAGATTTTGATAAGAAAAGGACCCTTTTCCCTAAAACCCATAGGGTGTGCAGGGCCATGTGATCCAGGTCAGGGGAAGTGTTTATCTCCTCCACCATTGTCTCAATTCAGATTGCATACCCCCTACGTGTGAGGACAATATCCAAGATCAAACTCATCTTTACAGTTATACCCCTAAAAAGGGGGCAACGTGTATTTCAGGGAGAAGGAATAACATTTCTTGAACCCCTTTCCATTGCCAATTGGGAGCAGATTCACCAGAAGAACAAAAGGGAAGCTAGTTCTCAGTTAGCCAGGAATCGGATTGTCATGGGAAAATGGGGACATGAATGCATTGGTGCCAATTCTGCTGATTGTATCTGAAGACCTGAAAAGCGACCCCTAGATGTAAACCACTATACGAGGACACCCACGCAGAGACCTAACTCCAGGAGGCAGAGTAAACTGTGAAGTCAACCAACTGCTCTGTGTGTGTGGGCATCCCTCTTTGTGTGCAATCTGGACAGGTTGTAAATAATGTTGGGCTACCATGACCTGCCTGGAGATTGCTCTCCTGGTAGACATACTATTGCACAGCCAGGAGGCTCAACTTCAATGCTGGCTTCCCCTGATAAACATCCTAGTAAAGTAAAATAATCTTGCCAAGTTGATGAGTCTGGAGATGTATTTGCCCAGCCCAAAATGGCTTAAGAAGACCGTAGCCATTTCTACCCTGAATAAATCATTACCTCTCATTGCTATAGCTTGCCTTTCTAATGGAATTCTTTACTACAGCCATCATGTAGCCTGAAGCTTACCTTAACACAAGGCACAGATAAATAATTCCTGCAGTCTGTTCTCTGGAATATGTTCGCACAGTCAATCCTAAAGAGACTATCGCCGGCAAATGTGAGAAGATTTTAGCTCTCACATGCTTATGGCTTTGGCTGGTAAGTTATCATAAGCAAATGACAATACCTCTATCAAAAATATGGATCTGGGGCTGCCAGCCAAAGACATTTCTGCCATTAAAAGATCAACGTACTCTCTTGTATATAGCAAGCTAGGCACAGGGGAAAGATGATAGTAATATGCTTCCCTTATATTCGAGGTGTGCCACTGAAACATTGGTTAGCAGGTCGTTTATCAGAAGGAATGGTCCCTGCTGCCATTTTGTTAATTAAGGGCTGGACACTACCCACCTTTCCAGTACCAATGCAGCCATCATGTAGCCCTGAAGTAAGGGAACATTTGTTCCCTTATCTTGTGGAGGCCTCTATGACTGCCTCTGCAGTGCAGGATGTAGTGCACACCTTCTCATTGGCATGGCTGCATCTATCTATCTATCTATCTATCTATCTATCTATCTATCTATCTATCTATCTATCTATCTATCTATCTATCTATCTATCTGTGGCTGGCTGGCTGGCTGGCTGGCTGGCTGGCTGGCTGGCTGGCTCTATCTATCTATCTATCTATCTATCTATCTATCTATCTATCTATCTATCTATCTATCTATCCTTCCTTCCTTCCTTCCTTCCTTCCTTCCTTCCTTCCCTATCTATCTATCTATCTATCTATCTATCTATCTATCTATCTATCTATCTATCTATCTATCTATCTATCTATCTATCTATCTATCTATCTATCCTTCCTTCCTTCCTTCCTTCCTTCCTTCCCTATCTATCTATCTATCTATCTATCTATCTATCTATCTATCTATCTATCTATCTATCTATCTATCTATCTATCTATCTATCCATCCTTCCTTCCTTCCTTCCTTCCTTCCTTCCTTCCTTCCTTCCTTCCTTCTCTATCTATCTATCTATCTATCTATCTATCTATCTATCTATCTATCTATCTATCTATCTATCTATCTATCTATCTATCCTTCCTTCCTTCCTTCCTTCCTTCCTTCCTTCCTTCCTTCCTTCCTTATCTATCTATCTATCTATCTATCTATCTATCTATCTATCTATCTATCTATCTATCTATCTATCTATCTATCTATCTATCTATCTATCTATCTATCTATCTATCTATCTATCTATCTATCTATCTATCTATCCTTCCTTCCTTCCTTCCTTCCTTCCTTCCTTCCTTCTCTATCTATCTATCTATCTATCTATCTATCTATCTATCTATCTATCTATCTATCTATCTATCTATCTATCTATCTATCTATCTATCCTTCCTTCCTTCCTTCCTTCCTTCCTTCCTTCCTTCCTTCCCTATCTATCTATCTATCTATCTATCTATCT